>NC_052505.1:367414-569914 GCF_014356525.2 Nilaparvata lugens
TGATGTTGTGGAAAGTGCATAAACAAGTTATAGGTGAGGCCAAGGAAAAGAGTACTGAACTTGTGCTTACTCCCTCAACAATTATTCACAAATGTGGGTAAATCACAAGCTCAACTATCAATATCCTGATAATACTGGTGATCGATTTCCTGCAATACAGATCGATAACACGTTTTTATGAGACCAACTTGCCCAGTGAAGTTGAGGCAACTATTAAAAATCTAAAGAAAAACTGCAGTCCTGGTATTGATGGTCTAGGTAATATTACGCAGAAAAAAGCCAATTTTATATCTCAACCTCTCGCTTTCATTTTTATAGATGCTTTGAGGAGGGATATTTTCCCGAGCACCTCAAATCAGCCAAAATAAAACCTCTATTCAAACAAGGTGACCCACTAATCCCTGTAATTATAGACCGATTAGTCTTATCAGCAACCTTGCTAAAATAATGGAGAAACTTATAAAGTCGAGAGTTGTTTCTTTCTTGAATCTTAACAAAATAATCAACAAGAACCAATTCGGTTTCCAAAATGGTAAAAGTACATCTGACGCTCTAATAAAATTCATAATACTTTATCTGATAAAATAAACTCCAATAAAAAACTATTGCGGTCTTCCTGGATATACGCAAAGCTTTTGATACAATACCTCATAATACTTTGTTCAATAAACTGGAGTCCTATGGTTTCAGAGGAGTCTCGCTTAATTGTTCAAAAGCTATTTGAGTAATAGAACCCAGTCCCTAACCATAAATGATCAATCTAGTGTAACTAACTTAACTTCTTATGGTCTTCCTCAAGGTACTGTACTTTCTCCCATCCTTTTCATACTCTATGTAAATGACTTTTTAAATCAAGACTTCTAAACTCAACTGTGATATCCTTTGCAGATGATACTGCAGCTATTTTTCACGGTAATTCATGGAACGAAGTTCATACCATAGCTGAAAAAAATATGCTTTTAATTGAGAAGTGGTAGATAAGAATACTTGAGTTTAATATTGAAAAAACTAATTACATAACTTTCTCTGCAATAGAGTAGGACAGCCTAACGAGAATCAAGATTTGGACTCCATTCTCAGTGCAATTTAAATTGGGTAATTGTGATTGTCCCACCATTAAAAAAGTCAACAATATTAAGTATTGGGATTATAATTGATGGAAACCTTAAAGGGATGTTCATATTATACATATGTAGAAAAATTAGATATATGACTCGAGATTTCTGCTCCAGCATTGTTTTTTCATCAGTTTTTTTCTTTTTCAGTGGACTCGCTTACCTTTATTTTGAGTACCTATTCCTCTGTTTTCTTCCTTCCCCCCATTTTTCCTCATTACTTCTCTCTCTTCTTTGCCTGCCTATTACATGGGAAACCATAGTTGGCTAGGTACCTTCCTCTCTTTTTTTTTCTCTTCTCCAACACACCCAAACACTAAGCCATTGTTTTTTATATTTGTAACATTATATTGTGTTTTATTTGTTTCGTTAATCTTTGTAATTTTGTTTTGTCTTGTTTTGTGTGTTTTAATAAATAAAAAATAATTTAAAGCTATTGATTCCCCAAAAAGTAATACAAAAAATAACCTGCCTGCTTCCTTAATACTCCTATATCTATTATTCTATTATCCATCCATGACAAATTTCAATATGACTAGATTTGTCTTATCATCAATATAGGTCTTGACTTAACTTCAATAATTATTTGATGAGCTCAGCTCTCATCATCAGTCCCACGTTCGGTCGCCATGTTCTTATGTCACGTTATTTTCTATAATTAATAACGATTAGCCTCCTGCTTATAGCCTCCTGCTATATAGTCTCATAAAAATCTTTTAGGCCCAGATATGAGCTTCCACAATAATACTGATAATTTATTAAATATATATATATAATATATATATATATATATAATATATATATATATATAAAGCTTATAGCCTACAAGCCAGAGCAAAAATATATAGAGCGACAGAAATATATAATATAAGACAAAACAATAATCGAAATCAATAAAATATCACAGGCTAATACTATTCTTTAAGTTCTATAGCACGAAACGCTACCATGTGCTTTCATTTTATGATCATATGCATTTATTTGTATGCAGCTTTGATATCAGCTTGCTGATACTTGTCAACTTGGACGATTCTATTTAGAATCTGAATTTCTTAAGTCAGCATGATAAATTGACAAACTAGTAATCAAAATATATATATTAAATTCTATAGTTTCAATAGATTTCTTTGTAATAGATATATTTTTTATCTCAGGGTGCAAGATTCGGCACCTGATGGAATAGATAGATCAATTCATCTAGTGAATCAGAGCTACATTAAATTATCGCAAATTACATTGTAGAAATTAATGATCATATAAATAATGTATTAACAGCCTAGATCTTAGTATTCTTCGATTGATGGATCATTTGATATATGGACTAATTCGTTACTATCTAATAAAATACCTTTTATACTATCTTTACTTGCACAAGTATTTTTACCAAATTCTTAATTTATAAAAAACCCTTTTGACGAGCTAGCTTTGATTCTTATTTAATTTTGAAGCACTGAGGGCGCTCTATCACTATTTCAATATTTTTCACTCACGTGCCGGAATTTTCTATGAGCTGCTGGTGTCGACCCAAACTCCTGGTGGTCCTGGATTATTGTAGCCGGAGTCGTCTCTTCCAAGGGGTTATAAAAATATTCAAAAATGACTTTTGCTTTACATTAGCATCACAAAGTCTTATGAGAAAATTTAGTAATTCAATTTAACTTCAAATTATTAAAAGGTACAGTAAGGTTTTGCACTCTATAATTTTTGGTGACCTCTCATGGTGGTAGTTGGCAGGCAAGTGGTGGTTCTCCTCTCTCATTTTTACAATTTTCATTTCCGATTTCCAAATTTACATAAAATTTGAATATTCTGTTCCTCCGCCATTCAAGGCTCAAATAGATCATACCAAACTATTTAATTATTACTTATGTTACATCTTTCATAATTCCTCTGCCTTCGGGCTGTATACAAAATATAAACTGTACAACAATAATTTACAATTTTTTTTCATTTGTAGAAATATATTTGAACTGGCTCACTATTGCCGCCTATCAATTGCCACTATTTGATTGGTGCATGCAAATTATTACAGTATTAATGCGCCCAGTAACCTCCTACTTCCTTAATACATTTAATTATTTTTGTTTGGGTTTTTTAATATGCCTTTTACATGCCAAGTATTTTTATAAAGGTTGTAGATTGATTCCTAAATTACAACCATTAGCATCGTGTAACGTTTAGTTCCTCAAGTTGCATACTGTTTTGCCACAATAAATTTCTGCCAGGTGTTTGGTCAGTTTATACGTTGTGCGACTAGGTCAATCATTGGGTCGCTGATCAGTAGATGTCTTATGCCTAACCTCAAATTTCCAATATTTTATATAATCTTATACCGGTAGCAAAAATTATTTCTGTTTCTATTAGGCTGTTGTACAATTTAGCCAGGATGTCTGATATTATCTAATCTTTAACGTTATCATCTTGGCGATATTAGCCTATTACTTCACTTAGACCTATAATCTTTCTACTAGGGATCTTTATTTATCCATCCAAATTCAAATATGTTACACACGCCCCTGGATTGATTTCAAATATTTTGAGATTCACAATGATTTTAATGAAAATCCATCCTTCAACACATTGACATATTCCATACTTTGTCTACAAAAAAATACTCTCAAAGATTTACAATGATTCACAGATCTTATCTGCTTACGCCTCCCTTAGACCTCCATCAAGTACAATAATAAATTCTCCTTATCAACACGAAAATGTCACAAATATAACATCTTAGACACCTTCCTCATTACAACATTTATAACATAGTATTTTCAAATATACCGCTCGCAAGGCCACCAACCTAATTCCACACATTACACTTGACTCTCCTATAATAGATTTCTTTCAAACAATAACTTTGATGTACAAATTTTCTGGGGCTTATACTTTATTATAATTCTTGGGTCTTAATATAAATAATTTTCTATATATCAGGTACAATTCTTTTCTTCTGCTACATGGTTTTGGCTTTTATGGTAACTAGCATTCAATTGAGGTTTTTTTTTCTGTAACAACATGGCAGAGAAAATAATGGTAATAAATTATAAAACATATAAATAGATATATTAACACTGATGAATACAATAAATAACAATAATAAATAACATTTTTGGGTACAATACTTTTTTCATAAACATATGTTTGAGGGCTACATTTGATTCAGGTGGTTTTGGCCAGTTGACTGAACTTTGGATTTGACGTCATATTCTCTAGCCTTCTGTTCTACAGTACAAAACTAACCTTATTGTCACATTTTCCACATTTAAGGTAATTCAATTAATTTATTTTCTACTATCCCCGTTTGTGTCCTTTTTTATATGGTGTAGATCATTAAATTACATACTTAAAAAATTGTTCTTTGACTGTTTCAGGCTTCTGACAGTTGGAAGGAATTAAAACGATGAATTGTTGCCATTCGGTCTGGGCCAAGACTGAATTTATCATGATAGGTCAGTAATTTCTTCTGATGATGACGTTTTCTCTTGATTTCTTATCATATTTATTTCAAATTCTGTGATATGGTTTAATATTGGCAACATTTTCCCACCAAACAGTGTGCATATTTTCATTCTCTTGCAACTGGACTGTATTGTGATGTGATATGGCTACGATAGTGAATGGCCCTGAATAAATCAAAAAGAATTTACGGGTTACTTTCTCCAAAGCATTTGATAATCTGTGGCTCTTTACCAAAACTTCATCTCCAATCTTATACGAAAATATTTTGTAGGCTTGGTCGTGAAATCTCTTTCTATCACTTGCCATTTGTTCTAGCTTTAACCTGACTAGATTATGAGTATTAGTACTTGTCGGCTTATTTATCTCTGAGCTTGGAAAATCAATAATTTGTTTGATAAATGTAGTGTTTCTTTTACCGAACATGATTTCGTAAGGAGTATGACCAGTGCTCTCATTTAGACTGTTATTATAACACTCTTCTAAAAATGGTACATATCTAACCCATTGTTGGTGTTTTTTGTTACAGTAAGTCCGCATAGAACGAGAGATCTCTGCCATACGTCGCTCCACTGGATTAGCGCTGGGGTTGTGAAGAGCTGTCCTCGACCATTTATATTAGCCAGGTGAAGTATTTCCTTCCACTGCTTGCTACAAAAATAGGTTGCATTGTCGGATAGGATCCATTTAGGCTTTCCTACTTCATTAGTCCATCTTTCGGTTATGCATCAGGCTAAAACTTCTCCGGTCAATTCACCTATGGGAAATAGCATTGTATATTTTGAAAAAACACATGTAAGCACGAATATGTATTTCTTTCCGTATTGTGCCATGGGTAATGGACCATATATATCTGCTGATATCAATTCCAATGGTGCACTAGGGAGAATGGGATTCATTTCACCTCTGATATGGTATCGCGGGTATTTGGCTTTCTGGCATATATAGCAAGCTTTTATTATTTTGCCCACTTTTTCATGCATGCTTTTGAAATAACAGCTTTCTTTTAGTAGGAGGAGGGTCTTCGTGGTTCCAAAGTGTCCGATACGTTCGTGAGCTTCTTTTATCAAATCTGTTTCCATGTTAGCGGGGATTATTAAGCGCCAGTCGTAAGTATTTTTAGCCGGTCGGTGGAACATAAATCCTTTGTAGTGGGTGTACTGTCACAGGTAATCGGGCGGTTCAGTAGCTCCTTCTTCCATCAGTTCGCGGATCCGGGACAGTCTTGGGTCTTCGTACTGGGCGGTGCGGATTTTTCCAGGGGTCAAAACGGCAGTGTGAATTCGTGGTTGGATATTGGGGGGATATGGTATGCTTTCTCCACTCTCTACTGCGAAACAATTCAGGTTAGTATCTTGAAAATATGTAGCATCTATTTCTCTGGATAAAAAGTCGGCGGTCTGATTTTTCTTTCCTGGCAGATGGTTCAATTCGATATAATATTCTTGAAGTGCAAGAAACCATCTAGATAAGCGGTTGTGATTTAATTTGGCTGTTTTAAAAAATGTTAAAGCTTCATGGTCTGTATTGATAAATATCTTGTTACCGAGTAGCAATGTCCGGTATTTAATACATACTTCCACAATACTCAACAACTCTTTTTCGGTCACAGAATATCGACGTTGTGCTGAGTTGAGTTTACTGAAAAATGCTAGCACTCCTTTCCCTCCTTGATTGTCTTCTTGGAAAATCTCTGCGCCTATCGCATAATCTGAGGCATCAACATTCAAGAAAAAATGCTTCTTCAGGTTAGGATGTTTCAACACGATGGAGTTTAGGAAAGCTTCTTTTAGTTGCTGAAATATGATCTCTTCATTGTTTGTCCAACTCCAAGGTTTGGTGCTAGATAATACGTGACTGAGTTGGTTAGTGTTAGGTGACATTTGTTTGTTGAAATGGCGGTAGGATTGTAAAAATCCAATAAACTTTTGCAACTGTTTACGATTGGTTGGTGATGGAAATTGTCTGATAGCTACTAATTTGTCCAGGTCCTGTGATATGCCAGTAGGTGTGATTATGTGTCCTGGGTATTTTACTTCACTCAAAAAAATTCACACTCTGATAGTTTGAGTTTCAATCCGCAATTGATCAGTCTATCAAATACTGTATCCAGATGCTGGCAATGTTCATGTATATTCTGTGAGGCTATTAATCCATCGTCCACGTATTATGTACAGTAGTCTCTGATATCGTCTCCTAACGCCTGTCTCAGACACCATATAAATACAGCCATAGCATTTCACAATCCAAATGCTAAACGAGTGAATCTGTATTTGCGTCCATTAAATAGAAAGGATGAATAGTCGTGCGATTCCGGTGCTACTTGGACTTGCCAATATCCTGCACTCAAATCTACCATTGAATATATGGTTTTGCCATGGGAATTTTGCATGACTTGTTCAATTTGGTCTGGTCCTTCTCGGTTGTCATCCAGTATGCGGTTCAAAGCATGGGCATCTAGACATAGTCTTACTGTTCCATCCTTTTTTGCTACACACACAATCAGCAAGCTATAGGGTGCGGTGGATCCTTCTATGATTCCTAATTGTTCCATGCGAGAGATTTCTGCTATGGCAGCGGATCGATAGGTGAAAGGTATGGGGTATGATTTATGGTAATACGTGTTGTGTGGTTTCACATTGCGTGAACACTCGAAGTGAGTAGCTAGTCCAGGTTCCTCGAAAAAAACATCTGCATTTTTACAGAACACTTGAATTATCTCCTGTCTAATGTCAGGGTGCCAATCGGTATGTTGATGAAATCTATTTATTAACACCTCTAACAATTCTTCGGTACTAGAGTCTGTAGTGAGCGAAGTGTATCTCTGTAATTCCTTCAGTGCGTTTCTTCAGATCAAGTGGTACTATAACTTCATCTGATTCGGATTCGGTAAAAGCATGAAATTTCAATGTTTGGAAATTTAAACAGGCTTGGAAATGTTGGAGAAAATCTGTACCTATTATCAGGTGCAGACCGGATACAGGTAATACAAGAAATGTATAAGTGAATCATTGTTGTTGATAGTTAAGTTCCAGTAAACATTGGGTAGTTATATGTATTTGCTGTCCTGGACTGATACCCGATACATATACATTGGTTAGCAGTAGAGTAGCTAATTTTGTTTTTCCTTTAGACGTTGAGATATGTCTCTTTGTATAAAGCTACATTGTGAACCACTATTTACTAATGCTTGAACCTTCATTCCATATATTTTGATATTGATATACGCTTGCATTTGGATATCGGGTAGCCTGCATTCTTTCTCAGTTTCTTCTAACAAAATTTCCGGCAAATCATTTCTGAAGGTGGTGTATGATGTTGAATATCTTGATTTTCTTTGTTTGTTTCATTGGAGCTTGTAGGCGTTATATCAGGGGTATCATATAGTCATGGTTTTCTAGCTGTAGCCTTTTGTGTGTCTGGTGGTGGGTTGTTGGGTGTTGGGTTCTGTTTCTTTGTTGGTTCAATCCTGTTGCATGCACTCATGTATAATTTGTACTTATTTGATGAGGTGGCGGTTTGTAATTTCTGTTGTAATTATTCTGAGTGTAACCATTATTTGTGTTTAATCGATCACGGCCATCATAATGATTTCTGCGAGTATTTTGATGTGCGTAATGATTAGTTGTGCGATTTTGAAAATTTCTACTATTCCAGTTATTATATTATTTATGTTCATAGCGGCGTTCAAATTGAGGGGCAGATCAGGAGCGATCATATGATACTGGTCCATAGTTTTGGCTGGTATACTGATTACTTTTTGAATTATATTGATTCTGAGTGTACCTTTGGTCTGATCGGTGATTTGATATTGCCATCACAGACTGTATGCCATATAGATGATTTATTAGTTGCTTGCAATTGATAATGGGTTGGGTGGCAAGTGCCATTCCAACTTGATACGGTAGCTTCTTTAAAATAATACTTGCTAATGCAGATTCGTTAATTGGCTCGCTCAGTTGAGAATTTTTGAACTGTAGGGGAGTGACGAAAGTGGTACATGCACCGTCTAAATTAGGATTGAAATCTCATGATATGATATCCGCTAGCACGTCCAACTGTTCACTTCTGCTCCAATACTGTTCCAGGAAGACAGCTATAAACTCCTCCAATGATGTAAATTCATGGGCTCTACTCCGAAAAAACATCAGGGGTTCGCCAATTAATAAGCTAGTCAAACGAAGACGCCACATACTCCAAGAGGTAGGTGCAAGAGTTTGTACTGATTTTATCTGATCAATGAATGGTTGAGGTTGCAAATGGCAATCAGTATTATCAAATTTACCCAGTCTCTGCAAAATACTATGTGAATTTATGCTATCTGCTTGAATTCCATGAGGTCCTTGTTGGATATGAATTTCTAATACTGTTATTTTCTCCTGTGCCATCTGCCATTGATTATTATTTGTAATTTTATTAGCATTTACTTCTTGATTCAGTTGAGTTAGAGTGGATTTTTGAATTAGCAGAGTTCCATTTGAGGCCTTACAGGTTTCTGTGTTCTGATTGATGCTAACTTGCAGTTGGATCATTTTTGTGTACATATTAGTTTGTTTATTTTGTATAGCTGTAATACTATTAACATTTTCATCAACTGTAGTTGCTAAATTTTGGTTAGCGACAGTAATTTGTTTTTTGATTTCTTGATGGCAATTGGCTTTGATGCTTGCTTTAATGTTGTTATTTTCTGAATAGGTGTAGTGATTTGTGTAGTTAAGTTATCTATCCTTTCATTTAGTTCACAGGTAACTGTATCCAACCTTTCCGATCATCCTGCCGTAACTTTATCCTGACTTTCCCTCTGTAGATTTATCATTGCTTTTAACTCCTCTCTGTGATTCTCTACTTTACTATCAATAGTATCCAACCGCCGTTCTATTGATTGTATGGCATCTGCTGTCTCCTTCATGCCCTGCTCTACTGTTTGTTTGTTTGCCTCTTTAATTGCTGCATTCTCTTTTTTAATTTCCTGCATCATGTTATCCATTGTCTTCTGTAGCATAATAGTGAACATACTACTAGTTTGTTCCATTATTACCTTTTTAAATGGATCTAGCTCTGTGACTGAAAATATACTTTGTTTGCTCAGATGTGACTCGGCCTCTGGAGATACGGGTTCTGCAGGCTGCTCCTCGCCCCCTTCGAAGTTTATCTCTGCTATCCTCTTATTCAACAGTGTGTCAGCGGCGTCGATTCGAGTGGATGATAGAGTTTGCAGACCTTGTGGATCGAAAACTATCAACCTGACACTTCCTGGTTCCCTTTCTCATGGTGTATTGGCATCTACCATGGTGGGGTTTGATGTGCTGGGATTCGACAAAGTGGGATCTGTACAACCGCCATACATATATGGAACTTCAGAGTTTGCGGGAGTGTGGTTCATTATGCCAATATGATAAATGCTAATAAAAAAGTGATGAATAATATGCAAAAATGTTTAAAAGACACAAACAAGGATTCACAGTGAAATGGTTATGTGCAAAGTGTTTGGATAACCCTAGACAAGGTATTTATACTTAAGTTTTTTTTTATAATGCTCTAGCGCTCCAATATTGGAATGTTAATTCCTGACTAGCTTACAGACTGGTTTATAATATTCTCCAACTGGCTTATATACAAGATATTTAAGCTATGACTAGATAAATTTGAAAAGTTTAGGCCCATAAAATATAATAGCTCTCTCTATAAAATATATTTTCTACAATAATGATAATATAAAAATTTCTTTAAAACACATAATTTCTCCTTATTTAAAGCTATTGATTCCCCAAAGAGTAATACAGAAAATAACCTGCCTGCTTCCTTAATACTCCTATATCTATTATTCTATTATCCATCCATGACAAATTTCAATATGACTAGATTTGTCTTAAGTTATTATCATCAATATAGGTCTTGACTTAATTTCAATAATTATTTAATGAGCTCAGCTCTCATCATCAGTCCCACGTTCGGTCGCCATGTTCTTATGTCACGTTATTTTTTATAATTAAATAACGATTAGCCTCCTGCTTGGCATCAATCGGTAGAGCATGAAAATATTTTAATAATTATAAAAATCAGGTCGTGGTTCCTACTAGGATATAGTCTCATAAAAATCTTTATAGGCCCAGATATGAGCTTCCACAATAATACTGATAATTTATTAAAAATATATATTTAAATCTTATAGCCTACAGTATAGAGGAATGAAAAAAAAATCATACACCATAAAAAAATTGATACATATATTAACAAATATCTCAAAAATAAATCAGAGCAAAAATATATAGAGCAACAGAAATATATAATATAAGACAAAACAATAATCTAAATCAATAAAATATCACAGGCCAATACTATTCTTTAAGTTCTATAGCACGAAACACTACCATGTGCTTTCATTTTATGATCATATGCATTTATTTGCATGCAGCTTCGATATCAGCTTGCTGATACTTGTCAACTTGGACGATTCTATTTAGAATCTAAATTTCTTAAGTCAGCATGATAAATTGACAAACTAGTAATCAAAATATATATATTAAATTCTATAGTTTCTAATAGATTTCTTCGTAATAAATATATTTTTTATCTCAGGGTGCGAGATTCGGCACCTGATGGAATAGATAGAACAATTCATCTAGTGAATCAGAGCTACATTAAATTATCGCAAATTACATTGTAGAAATTAATGATCATATAAATAATGTATTAACAGCCTAGATCTTAGTATTCTTTGATTGATGGATCATTTGATATATGGACTGATTCGTTACTATCTAATAAAATACCTTTTATACTATCTTTACTTGCACAAGTATTTTTACCAAATTCTTAATTTATAAAAAACCCTTTTGACGAGCTAGCTTTGATTCTTATTTAATTTCGAAGCACTGAGGGCGCCCTATCACTATTTCAATATTTTTCACTCACGTGCCGGAATTTTCTATGAGCTGCTGGTGTCAACCCAAACTCCTGGTGGTCCTGGATTATTGTAGCTGGAGTCGTCTCTTCCAAGGGGTTATAAAAATATTCAAAAATGACTTTTGCTTTACATTAGCATCACAAAGTCTTATGAGAAAATTTAGTAATTCAATTTAACTTCAAATTATTAAAAGGTACAGTAAGGTATTGCACTCTATAATTTTTGGTGACTTCTCATGGTGGTAGTTGGCAGGCGAGTGGTGGTTCTCCTCTCTCATTTTTACAATTTTCATTTCCGATTTCAAAATGTACATAACATTTAAATATTCTGTTCCTGCGCCATTCAAGGCTCAAAATAGATCGTACCAAACTATTAAATTATTACTTATGTTACATCTTTCATGATTTCTTCGCCTTCGGGCAGTCTGTCACACATGGCGCCCAACTCAGGGCTTTGAAGAGGCCACTGATCGATTGCAGAGATATTGTTGTTCTGTATATTACAGCAACAAAGATAGGGAAAATTTTTGGGAACTTTACTATTGTAAAATTTTTCAATCCCAGTTATAAACTGTGTTATTATAACCTTCATGAGTCAAAAGTATCATCTTGAACAATCAAGAATAAATAAAAAACGTGTCACACACGATCATTCAATAATAAAAGTCAGCCATTTAATAAAATTCGAGGGAAAAGGCAAACTTGAAGATACTTCAGTGTTTCTAGGGCTTGAAAATTATTATCATAAAGATCAATTCAAAGGTCATTTCTTCTATTAGTGTTAGTAATTGCGCTAGATTCTATGTTAGAAATAAATTTCTATTTTCATACCTGTATTTATTCACACATCAACTTGCAAACATAATTTTTGTCCAATTGTCACAATCACTTATTCCAATTCACACTTGCTCTGATCAACAATTTCATACGTTACAATTGCATCAATTTCTCCGCAAACATTGTATCATCTTCGCAAGTTCACCATGGATGACACCAACCCAAACTCGTTTATCTCCTATCCGGACGTACATCATTCGGAGCCCATTGCCCGATGCCCAGATGCCATGATGCCCAATGCGTCAGTCCCGCCGACCACTCATAGCCATGATGCTGATGGAGTAGGAAATCCACAAGATCGAGATCCCGGCAGTGTGAGCTCAGTCGGATTCAGTTCGGAGAATTGTATTTTAAATACAACTTCATTTTTCTCAAATTGGAAGGTGGTCATATGATATATGATCTCGATACAGAATTTCAAGAGAAAATATGGTGAAAACCGCACATCTATATCTCAAACCTTTCAAAAGTTATTCTAATTCAAAGATACTGATATAATCCATCTATCTATCATCTTCTATACTATAATAAAGGAAAGAACTGGCTTATACACGTATGGAATAGGAAAATTATGTTTGACACATAATCACGTCTCAACTACTGGACTGATTAACTCTAAATTTTGCATATAGATTCTTTTTTAACTAACCGAGGATGATTATAGGCCTATTTTCGATACTTCAAGATTTGATTACATCAATTTTTCATTTTGTCAAGTTCTCAATTTGTCATGATCCAGTTGTTGTATGGAAGCAGCTGAACATTTCTTTTGTAAGGGAAATTAGAAGATAGGTATGATTGGGAATCCTATTCGAATAATAAAAACAGGTTTCTCATCTACCCAAATGTCGTTCACCATTTTCGAGTCGCCATTTTGAATACAACTTCATTTTTTTCAAAATGGAAGGTGGTCATATGATATATGATCTCGATACAGGATTTCAAGAGAGAATATGGTGAAAACCGCACATCGATATCTCAAACCTTTTAAAAGTTATTCTAATTCAAAGATACTGATATAATCCATCTATCAATCATCTTCTATGCTATGCTAATCTCATTTCAAGAGTTTGAAATCATATTCACCAAATTAAGAGTTGGTGGAATTCGATGAATCTTTCGGATATTGTAGTATGATTATTTTACAGCTCCCAGATGGCTGAATTAATCCGATATCCTCGACATTATTAGAATTACAGACGATGTCTTGAAAATCGACATATTTTTGTCGCCATCTTGTTTTTTTCGTGATGACAAACATTTTTGAGATTGCCATCATGGATAATCTCTCTCTACACATCATTACAAAGAGATTGATACCATTCTCAAGTCTGTACCTTCAAGGATTCATGAGTGACACGGTTTTCTAATTGTTGCGATTGGCATTTGGTGGAAAAAGCATGTTTTCCTCTGCAAACAGTAATTTTTACTCTTTTTGCGATGACGCTCCAGCCGTGAAATATGGACTTACAGCCTCCAACCAGATGTCATTTTGAAGCTTTGGAAATATTCTACAACATTATGCCAATAATACTAGTGTTTGTCTACTGCGAATACATCTACAGAGTGGAAAGTAAAATATTGTCCCCGAAAAATGTATGTTTCAAGTTTTTGAGGTTGAATAAATAATTGATAGAGTGGTCGAAATGAGATGATTCTCACGAACATCATTGTTTGGTTAATTCTATACACTTTGGTGGTGAAACTAATTCGATATCTCTCACAATAACTGAATAACAAGTTATATAAAAAATTCTGTCAATAGTCTAATGACTGCCAACTTGTATTTTTCAATGATGTCAAATATTTTCGTTGTTTCCATCATCAATATTCTTATTCATCTTGTTGTAACGGAGAGATGAAGACCATTTACAAGTATCTATCTTGAAGTAGTCATGGAAATAGCCATTCATGTATTATAAGCGTAATGCGTGACTTTATCGCTCGACGCGAAGCGGAGCGTGATAATTTTGCAACAGCGGAAAAGAAGCATTACACGCGAATTACATACAAATTTTTTTCTACAACTGCACAAACCTGTTAAATCACTTATATCTGGCGGAGTTAATAATAATTCGTCTACACTGATATTCATCATGGCTGCAGAATCAGAACAATTAACGAATTTCTAGGTTAAGATCTGACCGAGAGTGGTTTGTCTTTTGGCAAGCTGCTTATCATTAGCTGATTAGCGAGCGTAAAGAAACTCTTCTGCGCATGCTCAAATGATTAGCGAGCATAAAGAAAATCTACTGTGCATGCGTGGATGGTAAGCGAGCGAAAAAGTAGATTCTCCTCAGAAATAAGCTGTTTCACAAGGAGAATTGAGTATGTAAATTCTTTCTTTACGTGCAGTTGTAGAAAAAATCGATTTTATAGTTCTAGCTTGTTACCTCATGCATATGGAAAAAAAACACCAGAAATCATGCAGGGTTTCCTTTGGAGGGCGCTGGAGAACTCATTTTTTGATGTACAGCGCATGAATATATATTGTTTTAAAGTTGCAAAAACGCTCTAAATTTCAAAATTTAAAATTTCTCTGTATCTTTTGCACAAAAAAAGTTATAATGGAATGAAATTCGAACTAATTTAGAAAAAACGTTTTTTGGGGCTTTTGAAGGTTATAACTAAAAAATGTTCGTTTTAGAGGAAACTTTTATGAGACAAGAATCAAAATGGAAGATTTTTAAATATTTTCGTTCAAAAAACGGTTGAATATTTTGAGTGGTTATTGAAATACAAGCGATATAGCATAACCCCAAAAACTTTGGCGGCCATCTTTTTCCGAGGTGTTTGCCTGTGATTTTGACTTATCATCATCACGATCCTTATTATACTAAACCTAAAGAAGAAATTGAGACATCCTCCACGGCTGTTACTCAAAAATGACCACGGAGTGCCTTATTCATGACATTTGCGCCTGGACTATTGTGTAAAAAAATTATAATGCATTTACACCAGAGTTTAAAACAAAAGTTTTCAATACGAGTTAATAACATTTCCTTTTGGCTGCTAGTTTTGTTATCAACAAAAGTTAATAACTTTGTCACGTGATTTGTCTGCAGCTGTAGTTACTAGGAAATACTGTAATGAAGTGCTTCTAACGGGTGACTCTTATAGAACATAGTCTCATGAACTTATGTCATCGTGCGAAATATCAATGTGAGGAAAAATGTAGTTGGTGATGATGGTTGAAGCTGAAAATTAGGTGTTTTTCACAATACAAGGAGCATTGGTGTCAGGTGTACCTGGAAATCTATATGAGAGAGAGCGCTCTACCAGATCTCAGATTGTAGAACACAAACATAAGCCCAGAGTGATTTCGAATTAGACATCTTATTGGTATCAATCGGAAGATATTGTTGATCAAAATTGTTGATCAAAATTGATTTTTTCTTCAAATTTCGTTCATATTTGAAAAATCATAACTCAGTACTCATTGGAGATAGAGAGTTTCGAATGATCTGATTCTATTCAGAATTGTATAATCTAGAAAAAAGGCGAGAAAAATTTTTTTCATCTGATCACGAGATTTGGCAGAAATAGCTGAAAACTGGAAAATGAGCCGAAAATACAAGGTTTTTGGGCCACCCTGTATCTAGCACAAGGAAATTTTGCATGAAGAAATTGGTTCTGGACTTCTCTTATGTATCCGAATAATATATTAAGAAATCAGAACTACAATATAAATTGCATGCACCAATGTATATAGTGACTGGACTAACATCTAAACACCCAAAAATCATGTTTGTGGACTCATGGCACCTCAAAACTTCTAGAAAACTTCATGCTTAAGAAATGTAGAAAAATGCTTAGAAAACTCAATGGAAAGAAACCCTCTAAGGAACCCTGGGCAACATATGGAAAACGCTGTGAAACCACCCATCTTGGACGTATCTTTGGCGTAATTCTGAGTCCTCTCAAAAATCAATTTCTACGACCCTTGCTGAACTTCTTCATGAAATTTGAACATGATCTGTCAATGAGCTCTTGAGAAGGCCTGGAAAACGCAGGAGAAACACTCAAAAACCGCTGAACTTGAGCGGAGAGTGAAATTAGCAACATAAACGCCCTATACCATGGAATATCCTCTTGCACTATCTTTTCTCTATGTTCATATTCAGATATAAGTCAGGTTCGAGTATGATCTGTTTATCGCCGCTGATCCTAATTAAGTGTATATAATGTAACGGGTTTCTACACTAATAAAACACAAGAGGAGATTTATACTGATTAGATTTATCACTTACAGTAGGCTACTATAACACACGGAAGTAAACTAGAAACAACTATAAATTGATAAATACCTAATAAATTAAACCGAATTATCACAAGCTTACGTTTAAAAAAAACTGTCAGCAGGAATAATGAAATGTACAAGCAACTACAAATTTCTACAAAAATCTGTTATCACTTTATCACAAGACAGTCACAATAAGTGAAGAAACGAGCAATAGCACTGTAGTTTGTCAACTCACTCCCCGACGGCAACTCACCCCATTCATAAGGCGGGCAGAACAGTCTAAATACATCCAGAAATGCGGCAAACGTCCGACCAATCACAGTGATTCGAAGGTTCTGGAACGCGTTTGTCATTGGTCAACGTCCCCCTGCACCAAGATGAACTCACGGGAATGATCAAGAATGATCCAGAAGCAGGGGAGCCGTGTTGTTAAGACACTGACAGCCTCTCCTGTAGCAGTCCTTAAGCTCCAGGTTGTTGGTGATATGTTTTTTTGATCAGTCAATGTTCCAGAGTCTATTATTGTCATAGTGGCTTCAGTATCAATAAGTAGTCTCCGAGGTGAGCCATTCACTTTTCCATGTATATAGAGACTCTTTGGCTTATCTGACATCATTGCAACAACTGCTCTTGATCCTGGGGCCTTCTGCCCACAGGTTGATGGTTGCCCCTTTCCATAACCCTCCTTAGTTTTCCTGCTTCTTGTCAGACATTGACTTCTTTGGGCACTTGTTTTGAAGATGACCTCTCTCTCCACAATCCCAACACCTTATCTCCTTCTTCCTGTTCCAGAGTTTCTTCAAGAACCTCTCTATTACTTCCTCCATGAACTAATTATGATTATCTTCCGCTGATACTGCTCGTACACGTACATGGCCCCTCACCGATTGTGTCACAGCTTCATATTCCAATGCCTGAATGTGTGCCTCACTGAGGGTCTGAGGCCGAGCAAGTTCAATAGCTCGTTGAGTTTCTGCCTCACTAAGACCATCCAGAAATCTTTCAACTGCCAAGCTCTTATAAACTCCATCATCCACAGATGAGAAAGCATTCCTCACAAGGCGAGCTATGTAGGTTTCAAATTCTTGGAGTGATTCATTTGACTTTTGAACTCTGCTCTTCAATTGTGAACGTTACAGTTGATCCTAGTTTCGGTGGCCAAATCTCATTTCCATGCACCTCAAAAGTTCATCAATGTTTTGTCTGTCAGCCATTGGAATCGTCTGAGGTACTGCCAGTTCATCTCCACGAAGTGACAGGCTCAACATTGCAGCCTTTACCACAGGTGACCATCCATGTATATCTGCAGCTGTATCAAACAAGGCACAGTAATCCTCCCATGGCATTTTTCCATCAAAAGTCGGTAGTCCACTGTGCTGAGTTGGCATCACAATAGGCTCATTGTAGTTATTGACTGGGATTTCCTTCTCAAGGTGGATAGCAGAAGTATCATTCATTTTCAAGGTTGCTCTTGCCCCACCATTGTCATTCATTTGCAGCTCTTTAATCCTCCTATCAAATTTTTCTTCCATATTTCTGAGTTTAGTTTCCAAAATCTCATTATATCCCTAAGTTTCCCTTCAAATTTATCTTTAAAATTCTATTGTTTTCTTGTAATTTCTCATCAAATTTACTTTCAAAAGATCCAACTTCACTTTCCAAAGATAATCCATTTTCTTCCAATTTACTTTCCAATTACAATTTACTCTCCAAATTACTCTCCAATGATTAAAATTTACTCACCATCAGGGCTCCGGAATCTATTTCGGATAGGAATATATTTGGGTCCTCACCTTGAGTCATTACATCGGAAAGAAAAAATTGCTCTTGCCTTTTTTTAGATTGAAGAACTCTGAATAAAATGAGATCATTCGGAACTCTCTATCTCTAATGAGCCTACTGAGTTATGATTTTTCAAAAATGAGTCGAATTTGTAGAAAAATCAATTTTGTTGAACTTCAGTTCTTGATCAACAATATTTTCCGATTGTTACCATTTAGATGTATAATTCAAATCTCTCTGGGCGTTTTTTCGTGCTCTACAATCTGAGATCAGTTAGAGCCCTCTATCTCTTAAAGATCTCCAGTTACATCCAACAACAATGCTCCTTGTATTGTAAAAAACACCTAATTTGTAGCTTCAATCATCATCACCAACTACATTGTCGTCACATCGATATTTCGCATGATGATATAAGTTAATGATATTACGTTCTATGAGAATCACCCGTTAGAAGCACTTCATTTCAGTATTTCCTAGAGGAGAGCCGCGTATAAGGACACCTCAAGGATCAAAATTTCAAACACTCATAACTTTTGATACAATGCTCGGATCTCATCGTACTACATTCAATCAATCATATTTATTCATCAAATGTACAAATACATTGAATATTGTCACATAGACATCTTGTCACATAAAACAGAGAAAATCAAAAGAACAAAACATCACACAAATACAGTCAATGTCAAAATAGCATAAAATTACTCCTGAACAAATTCCTGAAAGGAGTACAAAGACATTCCCACCAAATATGTTGTTTTACTAACTTTTATCTAATTTAATCTACAAACTTATATTTGTGTGTAAGTTCCACTAATCTTTGTTCTTTTTTGGTTCAATTTCTTAGTTTATATTGAATAAATATATTACTGCAACTTAGGTCTACGCACAGGTTTTACCTTGTAGGCTACTCCTTAAACATAGATGGACATAAAAAAATAATATACTGCAGTTTTGGGATCATTTTATATATTTAATAGTATTTTTCTTGTATTATTTTTATATGTTATAATATTAGATTATTATAATTGTGTATGTTTTTTGAGAAATAAATTTGAATTTGAATTTGAAATAGTCCTTCAGATGAGCTTTGAAACATCTTATATTTTCTATAGACTTCAAATTACTAGGCAGCATGCTAAAGTATCTATCACCCATATAAGTTGTCCTCTTTTTAAAGATTTCTAAGTTATGTCTTTGAACAATTCTTCCTGATCGTGTGTTATGACAATGTGATTTACTATTTCTCAGTTCAAAATCAGTAGATTTTCTAAAGTACATTATAACATCATTAATATATTGCCCATAAATTATTGTTAATATGCCTAGCTGGGGGAAAATATGTTTAACAGATTCATTCCTTTTGATTTTCATAATAATTCTTAGTGCTCGTTTTTGTTAAATTAGTATTTTATCGAGATTTCTCTTGAAAGTGCTGCCATAGATACATAGCCCGTAAGCTATATTGAATGTATCAATGCATGGTAAATGGCTACTAAAGCGTTGAGACCGCACACATTGGACATTCGCCTAAGAGCATACAGGCCTGGGGATATTTTTTTAACCACATGACAGACGTGATTGTTCCATGACAGATGTTCATCTATCACTAATCCCAGGAAATTTCTGGTATTTTTTTGCCCTAAACTTCTACCTTGAAATTTTATATCTGGACATGGAACATTTCTGCTCTGGTTTGTTGAGAACGGGACCACTACCGATTTTTTTGGGATTCAGGAGAAGATTTCGGGCATTAAGAGAATTATTGATGGCTGCTAGACCATTGGCTGATGTTTACTCCACCTCCTGTACTGACTTACCCGAAAAAATAATATTAGCGTCATCCGCATATAGGCAAACAGTTGCCTGCTCATGGATAACCTTAGGTAAACCCTTAATGTGGCAGAGAAATAATAAAGGGCCTAAAATTGAACATTGCGGAACGCCGTATTGAAGAATTTTGAGATCAGATCGATATCTAATTTTATAGTTCACTGATGTAGTCTATTTCAGCATATTTATTGTTGTCTCCCCTTCAAGTAGGATGCAAACCACGATAGCTCTTTCCCCAGCACTCCCATGCCCTTGAGTGACTCTAGCAAAGCATCATGATTAACACCATCAAAAGCACGTGGATCCAGGAATGTACCCATCACCTATCGCCCTTATCTATCCCATTTATAACTGAGCCAATGAAATCCACTCCCGCCGTGATTGTCGATTTATTTGACCGGAACCCATGCTGTTCTCTGTCCAGCATGTTCTTGGTTTCTAAATACCTCACAAACTGATCATAAACCACCCGTTCCAATATTTTTGAAAATACTGATAGTATTGAAATTGGTCAAAAACACTCAGGATCTCTGGCATTGCCTTTTTTAAATATTGGAATGACTCTGGCTATTTTTAGAGAATTAGGGAAGTTACCTGATATTAGACAAGAATTTATTATATGAGTCAATGGCTCAATTATTGTTAGTAAAACATGTTTCATATCTGCCATTGGAATACCATCTGGCCCAGAAGAGAATTTACTTCCGAATGTCATAATAACTTTTGTCAATTCATATGGCAAAACTTGTGTGAACTTGAATCTCAAGGGGAAATAGCTATTATTTTTCAAACCATTATTATTAAACAGAGGTCTAGAGCAGTTTGGGATATTAGGAACTACAAGGTTTTCAACTGCCTCTGTAAAAAAAATTATTAAAAACATTACATATTTTGTAAGGATCTGTAACAAGATCTCCATCATTCATAATACTGCCAATATTAGAAAATTCAGATGTGTTTTTACCAATCTCAGCATTTATCATACTCCAAGTTACTTTGCTTTTATTAATGGCTTCTGTGATTCTATTATCAGAAAACCGCTGCTTATCCGCCTCAATAAAGTGTTTCAAAGCATTTTTCTTATTTTTAATTTGAACTTTTAAATCCTCTCACTCAGTATCTCTAAATTCTCTCTCAAGTTGAACTAGCTCATCTCTTCCTCGACCTCACTGCATTACACTCCCTTGTTAAGACCATTTTTTTCGTCCCTAAAGCTTGCAGGAAAATTATATTAAAATAGTATTTGAAGATTGAAATGAAAGCGTCATATTTCTCATCTACTACAGATTGATAAACTTCTATCCAATCAATCTGGAGCAAATCTATGAGAAGCATTTTTAAATTATTACCATCATTAAACTTACGGCTAAGTTTTCTCATAGTTTTATTTTTCTGTCTTTCAATATTAAAAATTTCAAACAGCTGAGCGTCATGGTCAGAAATGTGGGTGATAACACCAGATACTTTTACATTATTCTTATTTATATTGGTCATACAATTTTCTATTGCAGTTTCAGAAGATTCGGTAATTCTCGTGGCAAAATCCACCTTATAGGTCATATTAAACATTTTTAGTACATTTATGAACTTATGATACTTGGCATTTTTTTCCAAAACATTGATATTTATATCACCAACCAATACAACATTCTTATACTACCTGCATGAAATTTCAAGTAAAGTTTCCAACTTGTCTAAAAAAGGGTCTAAAAAGCAATGCTGTGGCGTCCTGTATAAACAAGGCAGAACAAAGGAGAAATGATTGGCAATAGAGAATTCTGTAACACAGCACTCAAATTCTTTCTCCTTAGTGATTAAATGTATTGCTGGTAGCTTTATGCCTCTACTTATCAAATCTCTCTCCTTATTCATGAAAATCATCACTCCACCCCCCACATTATTGGCTCTACAAAATTTGGAAATTAACTTATAATTGGGTATATTTAACAAAGCTGATTCAGCTTCAGACAACTTATGCTCAGAAATTGCTAATATATCTGGTTTGATCTCTTCCAGGTTAATTTTTAATAGATCTAGCCGTGATGGCAAATGCTGCACATTCTGATGCATTATTACAATTTTATCATCTTCAATTGCATTAAGTCTATTTTTTCCAGGAAGTGTAAACTTGGGTTTACCAAACGTGGAATAGCCAAGTCAGGAATCCTAGCACTCTTGTACACATTCGCATTGCCTTTAATATTTATCGGTGAGGGTGGGAAATCTATGCTAAAAAATCAATTCTATCACTTAAAGAGTTTCTATTCGAACAGATAGAACTGTCTTCACTCATATCGTGGCATATACTTTTACAATCTTCGGTGACTTTTTCGAATTTCGCTCCTGGTTTCAACATATCGAAAACTTGATGATTACTCATTGACCGGGTTCTATTAGCAACCTGCCTTCCTTGACTGTCCGAGAAACTTCTTATTTTAACTTTTTTATTATACGAATTCACGTTTGAATGACTAGGTTTTCGTGAGTTGGATTCATTCATAGATTGGCTGGTTCTATAGGATTTCCCACCTTGTTCAGTTGGATCTATAGCACTAACAGAAACATTCAATGTTTGGAAGCCAATTTGTTATCTTCTCGCCCTAAAAAGCCCTCTTAATTTTTTCTCCATCTCTACGCTATCTTCCCAACGACGCTGCCTCAACTCTATCAAATCGAGCTCTTTACCCTTCAATTCGTCGTGAAGATTTGAGCAATTTGCACATGTCATTTTAGTTCTTGTTTGAGTTGATACGTCAACCAAAGTCTTACATTCCACAGCTTCTACCCTATTCACTTCAAGAATTTTATTATAATTATTTACAGTCACAATATACGAGGTGAAATAAACTAATTATTGACCGAGCGAAGTGAGGTCTAAGATTCAAGTCGACGGTTTGGCATTTCTCTTTATGTTCAAATGTTCATATGTTGCGAATTTACAGCGAAACGCAGCAATAGATTTTCATGCAATTTGACAGATATGTCCTTTTAGAATTTCGCGTCGATGTATACATAGGGTTTTTAAAAATTTTGCATTTAAGAGATAATACAAAAGGAAAAGGAGTTTTATTCGAGCACCAATATTACCGTAAAATTAGACTATACAATTATTCATCATAAATCAGCTGTCTAGTGGACTACAATACTAACCGTTCAAAAACATTGAACATCTTGAAAATGTATCTTTCCATCAACGTTAGTAGACAGTAAGTTGTCTATCAACTTTTTCTCCCATAAGCTGAACATGATTCCAGTTTGGAGTTATTGATAGAGAACATTTTTTTTACATTTTTCTTTTTTAATCTGATGATTACAAATAACAAATATTATTGAAAAGAAATTGACTTCTAAAATCATGAAAAGTCAGAAATGAAGTTTGTAGGAAATCAGCATTATGGTAGTTTATTTTTTTTAATTTCAACACATCGTTTTTGCGCCAACACGACAACACAGAATGTTCTCTGATGGGTTGATTGGATTGGCGTATCGACGGCAGCCAGACTCGATAACGGCGCTCACACTCACATTCCGGGACGACAAGTCACGGTACGATAGGACAGGAAGCTCTATGTATATTTTTTTTAGGATTTTTTCTAATTTTGATAAATTATTTATTAATTTTCGAGGAAAAATAACAACAGGTCAATGTAACTTACTGAGCGCTAGGTCTAATGTTCACTGAACAACTAGTTTACATACAGTCAGCACTGTCAGCAGTCTTGCGTCTTTGAAACTGTGATATTTCTTTCTAGGATGGTTATGAATTGTCTTGTCTTTTCAATAGGAACTGTACATTAATAAAACTCAAAACTTAAACACAAAAATGTATTCTCCTTGATTTGGCATAAACAAACGTTTTTGAATTTTCTCCAAAATCCAGTTTCTTTACAATTTTATTTTCAATCGAGAGTATCGTGAGTGAATATTGAGCCTTCTTTGTGCCATTTGTGAAGTTGTGAATTGTAAATCCTTCACAGATGATACGATGTTTCTGATATTTATAAGAGCAGTCTCTAAATTCCCTTTTTTGCGAATAAATTCACAAAAAATTAAGGCCGTCCGGCTCGCAAAATTACTGGGTTCAAACCTCAGCTCTAGCTCAGTGGTAGATACATGAATTTTACAAATACAAATAATCACCATAAGGTTCAATGACCGGTGATTGATAATTCTTACCGCTGCTTCTATGAAGTTCTTGGAGAATACCAGTGAGAAAATTAAAAGAATATTTGATGACTGATTATCAGTAACCATGTACCACTAGAGAATGATAAGGACCAACTATAGTTGTTTCTAGTTGATTCTTAAAACGCTCGTCGTGAATACAAGTATTCACCAATATACCCTTCCAAAATAGACCTCCAATCAATACAAAATTCTGCAAACAAAAACCTGTACGGTCTATAAGTTTCATATGATATACTTTGTTCAATTAACAAAATTATAATTAATAAATTAATATTCAAACATGAGATCTCAGGGATTTATATGAATTCGGGCTGTGCATGGAAGTAAGCTTCCTACATATATTAAATAAATTTATAAAATGTTCTTATGAACTATGTGATATTATTCAACACGTGGTGACTTTTTATTTAATTCAAGTTAATTTGAATAGCGCTTTTTTATTAATTCCCCCACTGTATGTAGAAAACCTAAAACGAGCTCGTTTGACTTATCACTCACTGAACTGAAGTTCTTGACGGTCTCGTGGATTGAATTAATTATTTCCAATAATTAATTAGGTAGGCTCCTTTTCGTCACTGCTGGGCTAACGCGTGGTCCAGATTCTTATAAGTTCCTTTCCGAATTAAAGATATATTTATGGGGAATAGTTACAAATTACGAACTCTTTGACAGCACTGAGTTCACAGATAATTTAACATTTAATACAAATACTTCACATTAAAAAAGGGTTTGGCTTAATAGTTTTAAAATTTTAAAAAGAGGAAGAAAGAACCCTAAACTCAATGTGCATCCTCTCAGGTCGGGATCTTAAGCCAGAAGAAGGAGGTTTTCAGAAAAATTTGTCTCTTCTACGAATAATTCTGTAAGCTACTCTCTGATTGGCCTTCAATTTAATAAACTCAATACAATTGGTTGCCTTGGGAATCAGGGCTTCCTCGACTTTATAATAAAAAAAATTGAATAAAAAAGAGTTTTTATACAAATATATGGAGTGTTTATCTTAAATTGATTTCATAAATAAATCATAACATGCGATTTTAATACATTTAGTTTTTTTTATATGAGTTTTGTATACTCTTGATTTATCATGCTTTTTTAGATTATAATAAATATTTATACAGAGATAATAGTTGTTCGTATTTCTACACATCGACTTCCTTTAGTATACATAATATATCCTTTATGAGTAAATTTTATATAATTCAACCTGTTATACTGGTTGATCGAATAATCAGCTGATTCGTTCAGTATTGATTCTAATAATTATCGATTTATCCAAGATCGACTAATTCTTTTCAAAATGTAAACAAATAATTCTAACCTCAATGTTCGTGCACTTTTATTTTTTATAATCCGCCAATAATAAGTAAGCCGCTTTATAATTTTTTTTGATCTTACCAATGGGTTCTCATAGTTATTAAATCACAATTATACATGTTTTCTTATCGTTTTTGATAATGCTATTACTCCTAATCGCTAATAATACTTGATTTAAGTTGATTTATCCTTTGACTAGGTCTAACCTTCTTTCCAATTTTATAATTCTATTAAATTTCATTGGTTCATTTAAAAATATTTGGTGGTATTAAATTACCACGTGACACAATACGCCCTCTGATTTCTGATATAAAACGACAATTCGAGAATATAATATACTTTTATGATCCAGTTGGTTTTGGATCAGAGATCACACATGTTATAAAGTCTGTTAATAAATCTACTGAGAATTCTATCTCCTAACAATTCAACAACATATACAACAATAAATAAATTCAATTCAAATACATAAGCCTTACATCGGCCAATCTCCTTCTACACACAATACACAAATATAAATTATCTCCTCCTCCATACACAATATAAACCTTTTTCCTAATCCATGCTTCGCCCTCAGGCTAGAAGCACATTTGAACGTTAGTGCAAAATCATTGCCAACCTAACAAACTGGTAATTCTCTGACTTGCAGAATATAATATTTCTTCTCCTCGACATAGAACAGTGACTTGTACATTTTTATTTCATTCTCTTGCAGAATTTGGGCTTTGCATTTATATAACGAATATTTTTAAAGGATAATCTTTGGTAAGTTTCATTAACAAGAGCTTCTTATTCATCTGATACATTGAAACTTTGGCTTAATGCTTTTGGTGGTAACTATGCGGTTTGATCATTTGGCGGATAATTTTATTGATTTTCTCAATTAGTTTACACATAAATAATAATAATATAATATTTTTATAATATCTCTACATACAATTCACATTTATATGACACTTGAGTTTTTTATTCGGGGTATCAACTTAGGTGATTTAATAGGCATTGAATACTCGGGTTCTCGCAGTGAACAGCTGATCCTTGGATGCTTGGGTGGCTTCTATTTATTCAACTGTCGCCATTTTGATGCTTCTTTGAGATATACAACGGTAAGTTGGCTTTTAAATTGGAAGTTATTTATTCACTTGTTTCATTAGTGAGGATGGTGTTAAAGATGGTTTCTAAATTTGTTCTTTCTTTATTTTCAGGTATGCTGGTCGAAGTGAATACTCGTCTGTTAAATAAGTGTGTTGCCTGGCGTTCGTTTGGTACGTATTCGTTGACAGGTAAGGTCAGTGAATCCAAATATTATTATTTACTTCCTTATCGCTTATTGTCTCGATAATACGGTTTGAGATTAGAGATATTTTCCCACCAAGTTAAATTTGGTTTGCTGCTGTCCGGTTGTTATTTATAGATGAGGCTGTCCTGATGATGATTTATCCTTCATAAATATAAAACCCCGGTATCTTTTATACCTTTTCAAACAATTCTTAGCTTCCTTAATAGTAATATATTTCAGTCCATTCTTTTTCCAATCATCCTGTAGTCTTAATGCATTTTTCCTCTCACTTTCATTTAATATTCTCGGTTTCAGTTCGTTATAAATTAGTAGGCTCACAACAATAACTATTTTTATAATATTACCTTTCCCATCCTCAATGATAGATTCTTTTAATAACAACAACATAATATTTTCTATCATACCTACAACGCAGTCCTTTATCAATGTCACAGCCATAACAAATAGTATACAATACATCAGAACATTTATCATTCCTTTAACAATATAATCTCTCAACATATAATAGTCAGGTACTTTCATTTTATTAATATAACTCCTTATTTCTCTCACTCTTCTTAAACACTGTTTATCCTTCATCAAACTCAATACGTAGTCCACTTTATTATTATCATCCATGCATGTTTTGGTTTTATCCCATTTCTTTGGCCTATTCTTCTGGTCACATCACTGATTTTCTGCTTTAAAGCGAATGTGCTGCGGATGCATGCCGTCCTCCATCCTGGTTTTGGTCCGGAATCCTCCTCGGGCGTTTGAAACGTGCATGCGGCCTCCATCGTCGCGCGCGGTACTTCTTTTTCTTCCGCCTGACTTTCTGCCTCCGGGCCTTGCGGTGCATGCTTCTTGTATCCTGAATGCCGTCATCCCTGGTGTCGTCCTCTTGGTCCTCCATCCTGGGTTCCTTGGGGTGCATAAGTCCTGTGCGCGGATGCTTGGTGGTGGTCCCTTGATGCGCGGGTGTGGCGTTCAAAACGGGTTGATCGCATGTGGGCTCCATATTACATAATTCCTTTACTGTAACCTGGTGTTCCTCGGGGGCGGGTCGCTCTTCCTGCGGTGATGGTTCTTCAGTGGGGAATAGTATGCCTAATAGAGGCTGATGCTTGCGGGTTGTTTTAATTTCAAGGTGGATGGCGGTTTTTTGTGGTAGGCTGACTTGCATGGGCTCCTGTGTGTCTGGTGGTGGGTTATTTGCATGTTGATTTTGGGTTGTCTTTGTTGTATGTGCTACTGTGTAAGATGTATTTGTCCGGTTATGATTTTGATGTTTTTCACCTTGATTCTTGTGACCTCCATCTCGTTTGTAATTATTCCCATTTAAGCGATCTCTGCCATCATAATATGCTCCTTTATCCTGTTGTTTAATATTGTAATATTGAGATCTATTTCTAGAATTATTCTCAAAGGATTGACCTCTGCCAGGATTTTCGGGGTATTTTGTATATCGAGTGTTTGCTCCGGCATTTGACATTTGATTCTCACCATTATAATTTTTCCTGAAGCTATTGCTATTATGATGAAAAGAATGATTGGAGTTTCTTGTGCGATTGTTTACCTGACTGGATTCGGAAGTAACGGATTGGATACAGTGTAAATGTTCCATTAATTCTTTGCAACTGGTAATTGAGGATACTGCTAGTGTCATACGAACATTGAAAGGAAGCTTTTTTGATAAGATGTGGACCAGTGATGAATCAGCTGGAGATTCGTCTAACTGATGGTTTCTATACATCAAATCTGTTATAAAATCGGTGTAGGATTGTCCATTTCTACTATTGTAAGTGCATAAAATAATTTCTGACAATGCGTCCATCTGTTTACATTTACTCCAATACTGTTGCAGGAATTGGGAGATGAAGTCCTCCAGGCTATTGATATCTTGCATCCGGCTCTGGAAAAACATCAGCGGCTCGCCGAGCAGTAGACTGGATAGTTGGAAACGCCATACTAACCAAGAGGTGGGTATCAATTCCTGAATAGCTTTTATTTGATCTATGAATGGTCGGGGTTGCATATGATGATGGGAATTATCAAATTTTCCAAGACTTTGAAAAAGTTGAGTGCCGTTCTCTACTTCATTCGGTGTATACTGCACTCGACTGACTGGGATATTTTCCATATGTGTCTCTATTCTGGAGACTCGTTCTTCATTTGCGATCCATTTATCATTCATAATTTTCTTATGTGCATTCACTTCATCATACAATCCGGTTAGCTTCAATTGCTGTCTGCCTATAGCATTCTCCAACATGCCGTATCTCTCTCGTGATTTTGCCCCCTCCTCCGCTAGCTAAATTTGATATACTTGCTTGTACGTTACTTTGTTCCTTGACTATTTTTGCTATTTTATTATTATTTTCCTCCACTTTTGACTCCATCTCACTCTTGTTTTCTGACACCTTTTCCCTGACAGTTCACATGATGGTGGTGCCTAGCTCCTTACCCAATACGTCCACCTGTTTTTCAACTTCCTTTGGTATGTCATCCAACTGTTCATTTATTTGACAGGTGACGTCATCTATACGAGTTTCTAGCTTTTTGATGACTGCAGATTGCGTAACTATTTTTGTATCTATTATATTTCTCACTTCCTCCCTGAAGCTAGAAAACTTTTCATCCATAGCCTTGACATCCTGTCTGACTGTTTTGATCTCTTCTTGTAGGACCTTGGTAATATTCTCATTGATAGCTTCACTATTTTTCTGCATAGCTTCCCGGTTTGCTTTTGCTTCGTTATCCTGTCTTGCTAGGATTTGACTAAGCATGAGTTTGAGTTCGTTTGTAGAATCATTTGTTATAAGATTGGTAATGTAACCGACTGAAGAGTCTAATGTAGTGTTGCGATTTTCTAGGTTGGCGGTGGCGGATGGCGGTTGACTGGCTACATCGGATGGGGATTGGTTGGCGGCACTCTCCGTTCCCTCGGCGACGCTTGGAGCGATCTGCGAAGACGTCGGTATCAGGTTGGACGCCCTCACTCTCCCATCACCCTCAGCCGGACTCTCATCGGAATTAATCGCATCGACGACGTTATCGATCTTCGTAGAAGACAATTGGGCCAAATTTTGCGGGTCGAAATTGATGGAGCATACACTGCCTCCTTCTCTCTCCCGTGGGGTCTCCGCGGCATTGTCCTGGGGTTGTTGGTTGGCCGGTGTCGTAGCTACATAGTTTTGGGGGTGGTCGCTGAAGTAGGAAATTTGTGAGTTAGCTGGCGACTGGTTCATGGTGATGTTATTATGGAATACTTCGAATAAAGTGCCAAGTGTACTGCCAAATTTCAGAAATATTAAAATGGATTTAGTGATAGTGCCTATTCTGGATAAAATTGTGTGGTGTTAAAAGTTTCAAGTGTCATGTACATATATTACGAAAAGACCTTCAAGTGACAGGTATGACTTCTGACATAGATAGATTACACTAATATAGTTCTTAAAATTTTAGGTAGGGTTTTATCTTCCTTAACAATAGCTATGCGATTATATTCCAAATAATCTATACCCCTGGTCAGCATACAATATCCAGATTCAAAGATCAAAATCAAATTTTTACTATAACTTTTATGGAAATTTCCGTCCAATTTTGTCTCTATTATGAGAATTATGTTATCAAACTCGTGTGATACAGTTTGTCTGTATTTATGCAGCTTGAAAAATTTCAATTTGAAGAGCAACTCAATTATTTTAGCCAGAAACTTACAATAGATCATCAGATATATCTTGTCGAATCGACTTTAGATTATACTTCTTGCAGCTTTCAGTTTTATCAATAATTTCATTAATCATTGATAGTAAGATAGAGTAGGTAAGCTTTTCATCACGCTCCACTGGTTGGGTGCCATTATGTGAAGTTGTGAATTGTAAATCCTTCACAGATGATATGATGTTTCTGATATTTATAAGAGCAGTCTTTAAATTCCCTCTTTTGCGAATAAATTCACAAAAAATTAAGGCCGTCCTGCTTGCAAAATTACTGGGTTCAAACCTCAGCTCTAGCTCAGTGGTAGATACATGAATTTTACAAATACAAATAATCACCATAAGGTTCAATGACTGGTGATTGATAATTCTTACCGCTGCTTCTATGATGTTCTTGGAGAATACCAGTGAGAAAATTAGAAGAATATTTGATGACTGATTATCAGTAACCATGTACCACTAGAGAATGATAAGGACCAACTATAGTTGTTTCTAGTTGATTCTTAAAACGCTCGTCATGAATACAAGTATTCACCAATATACCCTTCCAAAATTCCTTAGAACTTACAACGCCAGTTCTTGAAGCTCTCTGGATCCTTATATGAGATAACTGGAACCTTATTAATATAATTTTTTAATATACTTGTTTTGGCAGATAAAATGAATATCATCAAAGGATGATAAATATTGAGTGCTCTGAATAAGATTAAGATTAATTGATTCAATAAATTCAAGTGCTGCTAAATATTTGTTGGTATTGAAACAGCTCAAACTGTATATCACGAGATGAGTTAGGATATAATAAAAAACTTTATGAGTTTGTATGCTGACATAAAACACAAAATATATTCCCATAAAAAATATGTGCATAAAATATTCGATATATCTATAATTTACTTAATGAAATGTTTTCTAAAATCTGAATAATTATCACAGGCTCTGCTGATATTCACAATAGTGAGTTTCAAATTCATAATATATTATATTTAATACTGATACTTAGACCTCCAAGCAATACAAAATTCTGCAAACAAAAAACCTGTTCGGTCTATAAGTTTGATATGATATACTTTGTTCAATTAACAAAATTATAATTAATAAATTAATATTCAAACATGAGATCTCAGGGATTTATATGAATTCGGGCTGTGCATGGAAGTAAGCTTCCTACATATATTAAATATATTTATAAAATGTTCTTATGAACTATGTGATATTATTCAATACGTGGTGACTTTTTATTTGATTCAAGTTAATTTGAATAGCGCTTTTTTATTAATTCCCCCACTGTATGTAGAAAACCTAAAACGAGCTCGTTTGACTTATCACTCACTGAACTGAAGTTCTTGACGGTCTCGTGGATTGAATTAATTATTTCCAATAATTAATTAGGTAGGCTCCTTTTCGTCACTGCTGGGCTAACGCGTGGTCCAGATTCTTATAAGTTCCTTTCCAAATTAAAGATATATTTATGGGGAATAGTTACAAATTACGAACTCTTTGACAGCACTGAGTTCACAGATAATTTAACATTTAATACAAATACTTCAAATTGAGAAAGGGTTTGGCTTAATAGTTTTAAAATTTTAAAAAGAGGAAGAAAGAACCCTAAACTTGATGTGCATCCTCTCAGGTCAGGATCTTAAGCCAGAAGAAGGAGGTTTTCAGAAAAATTTGTCTCTTCTACAAATAATTCTGTAAGCTACTCTCTGATTGGCCTTCAATTTAATAAACTCAATTCAATTGGTTGCCTTGGGAATCAGGGCTTCCTCGACTTTATAATAGAAAAAATTGAATAAAAAAGAGTTTTTATACAAATATATGGAGTGTTTATCTTAAATTGATTTCATAAATAAATCATAACATGCGATTTTAATACATTTAGTTTTTTTTATATGAGTTTTGTATACTCTTGATTTATCATGCTTTTTTAGATTATAATAAATATTTATACAGAGATAATAGTTGTTCGTATTTCTACACATCGACTTCCTTTAGTATACATAATATATCCTTTATGAGTAAATTTTATATAATTCAACCTGTTATACTGGTTGATTGAATAATCAGCTGATTCGTTCAGTATTGATTCTAATAATTATCGATTTATCCAAGATCGACTAATTCTTTTCAAAATGTAAACAAATAATTCTAACCTCAATGTTCGTGCCCTTTTATTTTTTATAATCCACCAATAATAAGTAAGCCGCTTTATAATTTTTTTTGATCTTACCAATGGGTTCTCATAGTTATTAAATCACAATTATACATGTTTTCTTATCGTTTTTGATAATGCTATTACTCCTAATCGCTAATAATACTTGATTTAAGTTGATTTATCCTTTGACTAGGTCTAACCTTCTTTCCAATTTTATAATTCTATTAAATTTCATTGGTTCATTTTAAAATATTAGGTGGTATTAAATTACCACGTGACACATTGTAAAGCGCAAATACATTTTAATAGGTTTGACTTTGCTAAAACTACGTTCTGCACTAGCCACAGGAATTGTCAGGAAATTGAATTGTGCAGCCCACAAGTTTGTGAAAATGTCTTTGCTGTTGAACTTTTTGAATTAAACTCAACACTTCGCTCGCTATGAGCCAATTGGAGAGGATAAAAATGTTTAGAATGAGAAAACAATAGCCTATTCTCAAATTCGGAGAATTTTCTGGTGCCTCTACTTGAGTACCGTACATGACATGAGATCAGCAAACATCACATGCTCCTGTTTCCAAAGAAATCGCTTTAGACAACAAATACTATAGTAATCTGTAACTTATTATTTTACATTGATCTACTATGATGATAATATATAATCAGGTGCTTTCTGACAGTCAAAATACAACACAATGTACTCCGCGCAATCAACTACGCCCACTCACATTGCACGCAGGCGTCAGATGTTCGTCTGTTCACAACCAGTGAACAGTATATTTATTATTCAGGAGAAGATTGGAGATCATCCACTGTCACAAGCTGTTAAAATCTAAAATTGGGCAAAAATACAGTTTTTTATGATGCCGAGGTGCCCCCCAGGCCACGGCGCCCAAGGCGACCATCCCGGTCGCCTTACCCACGCGACCGTCATGTATATGAGTCACTATTTTTGACAATTTTGGTGGGACAACTTTCGAACCACTCTATACCAAGTTCAATCTCCCTCTCAATTCATTTCTTGTGTCTTATGGTTAACAAAAGTTTTGCCTTGGGCGACTTAGAAGAACACGACGGCCTTGTTCACTCCCCTCGCACCATGACATCTATAAGTAGCTTGACCCTTCCCCTAACATGATACATGCATACAGGCGTATAGGCGTATAGGCGTATAGGCGTACATAGGTACGCCCAATGTACCTAGAATACATGGTAGTGGCCACGAAAAGATGCGCAGTAACAAATCCGAACCAGCTGGTCGGTGTGACGTCATTGGTGCTCTAAAAGTCTATTATTCCTATCTTTTTAATGTTAAATTGAGCAACTTTGTAAGTATTTTTCTCAAAAAGCACATAACTTTCAAGTCCCATCGACATTCCCTACGATTTATAAAGTATTTTTTTTCTTTTTTTTTAGAAATAAAATACTTTTGGACGGCTGGATCTTTCAGAATGATCGATTTTGTAAGAGCCTGCACATCGAATACCTGTTGCTTTCTTATTGAAAATTAACATGCTATCCCTGGCTCTCTTGTAATTCAATTACTCAATGCTAATGCATTTGATGAATCGATTATTGAATAAAGAATTAAAAACGTGAAAACATCAACATCTTTAATCCTTTAGGAGTGCACTCTCAATTCAGGAAAAAATGATATACAAATATCCACATACTTTAGGCAGGTGATAGTTGTATGTTAAGGCCATATACAATATTTATCTTTATTTCCCTCGAGCAACTTTGTAAGTCTTTTTCTAAAAAATATGCATAACTTTCAAGTCCCATCGACATCTCTTACGATTTGTACAATATTAATCATCAATGTTTTTTACAAATTCATCACTTTTAAACTCTTAGATCTTCCAGAATGCTCGATAATGTAAGGGCATACCGGTTTGGAGATAGAGAACTCTCATTCGATACTACGAGGAGGGATACTCGTAAAAAGAATGAATAGATTTAATTTGGCAACATTTGAAAAGATGAATGGCTTCAAAGGATATCTCAACAATTATAAAGTGGAAAAAAGGTACAGAATGTAGCCTTTTTCTTCTAGTGATACTTTGAATGATAATATAGGCCTATAGTTTTTCAATCACTGTTTTATAATCATAATAAAGTGTGATTATTACTTATTTGTACTCATAGCACACTACAGAGTTTGAAAAATAGGACTTATAATAAATTAGTCCAGTCGATATAGACATTATTAGTATGACCTATTCCACCCTCTAGGTTTCCTAATAATTGCGAAGTATTGCTACAACGCGGACTAGCTACAGTCGGATATGGGTCGGGGTCAGTAGCCGTACTGACAGGTGGAGATACCGGACCTACACTTCTCCCTCTATCCTGATTCTTTACCCTCTGCTTCTTTCGCGAGATTTTTACTTTCAGGGGAAGAGTGTTTGCCCGTGCCGTTGCTGGCCGATTCGGCCCTCGGCCTTTGGAATACAGGGTGGGTGTTAAGGGAGATTAAGATAACCCTATACAAGGAGACGGATCTGACTATCAGATCCCTACCAATAATTCTATTTATAAAGGTAGTACGCAATCTGGACCAACTGCGAATTGACGGCGAGCAAGCTGTACCTGCAAGCCCGGGATGTGGTTTTTCTATGAGGTTTAAGGTGAGAGCTATGGGGTAAAGGTATGATGGAACCATGGAGTTACTAGTAGTATTCAAGGTATAATTAAATAGGGCACGGTATAGGGTGTGAGCTATAGAGAATAGGGTGCAGGGTATGAGGTATACGGTATAGGGTATAGGGAACAGAGAATCAATAATAAGATTATTATTCTCTACAGCAAATAAATATCTGCTCAATAATCCGCAATCTGAGAATTGCGCACTAGCTCTCAGCAGGCTGGACCTGCTAGCTAAATACAGTATATCAATTTCAATTATGTGGTAATTAAAATTTGGAGAATAAGGTTTTAGGTGTGGGATTTCTGAATCGCGAGCCTGCAGCTGCGAAAGGATTTTCAGCAATTCTGAAACTGCTAAACAGGATTTCCGCGCTAATCTAATGACTGCGCGCCGGTTATTAAGGGCCAATCTGTGACTGCCCTTAAGGGTATGGGAATCACTCTCAATCGTCCGAAACGCTTTTAAATTAATAGTCAGTATGTCGACTATTATGAGAGGATAGAAAAGATTTCTCACAGACACAGTCTGTAGAATAATATCGGGAGGACAACAGTCTGTCGTTGTCAGGGTAGGAAAGGATTTTTCCAGGATTTTCCACAAGGAAAATATCGAGTCAGAGACTCCTAATTCAGGAAAAGATTTCAATAGACTTTTCCAAGTAATTGCCAGTCCAAGGACTACCACAAGATCGATCTCTAATTTGCAACTGAGATCACGGGAAAATTCGTGAATTTTCCACAGGTAAAGCCAGCAAATAATATTTGCTATTAAAGAAGACAGGTTCCTAAGAATTTTAGAAAGGATTCGCGGGTCTGAAAACCCGCGACTAGGACGATCTCGAATCTGAAACTGAGATCAGGAAGGATTTTAACACAGGAAGAATTAAGAGAAAGAAAGAGAAAGGATGCCGCAGTCTAGAAACTTCGGCGAGGAAGTCCTCAAGCTGTACCTGAGAGCAGGAAGCGTTGCAGTCTGTGACTTCAACAAGGACGTTCTCAAGCTGTACCTGAGAGCAAGAAGGATTTTAGAATAGGGAAAGTGAAGAGAAAGAAAGAGAAAGGACGTCGCAGTCTACCAACTTCGACAAGGACGAACTCAAGCTGTACCTGAGTTCTCTAGGAAATGATTGGAATTTTCCTACTAGGTATTACAGCAAGTCAGAAACTGCTAAGCGAATTTAAAATACAGGGCCACCCTATGGTATGAAAACTAAGCAAGGAAAACTTACTATAAATGATAATAATTTCCCTACAAGGATAAAAATTAATTGAGAAAACTTTTCTCAAAAGGAACAGGGATTTTCCCACAAGAATAAAAATTAATTGAGTAAAACTATTCTCAAAAAGGACAGGGATTTCCCTACAAGAATAAAAATTCAATGGAGAAGAATTACTCTTTAAACTAAAGGCCACCTTACTACAGAGAAGGAAAAATATACGGACTACCAGTCCTGACATACAATTACCTGAAATGACGTGGATACTGATACGGAGAATAGCGAACCGATTCCCACTTCCAGTATTATAATTAAAAACGTCGTGAAGCGACAGAGTCGAGACTTATAAATTAAGTACTCAAAAATAATCTGCTATAAGAGCCTAGCTAAATTTCCCCACTCAACTATTTGTAACACAAACTTGAGATCCCTTACAGGTTTCAAAACCAAGGATAATTCGTTCACCCCCAGTGATACGAATTTAGGAAAAATAACTGACAAGAAAGAAAATCCCCCAGGAAGTTCTATCTTCAAATACAGTCGGCAATTCGACATACAATATTCCATTCAATAAAATACAGAATAGAATATTAACCCTCTAGTACACCACTATTGGGAGCGCCGCTCGGAACGCAGCCGTACACAAACCCGTTCACAGAACAACTGCTTTCTCCCCTGGTCTTCTTGGAGCTGCACCGGGCCGCTGAAATTCAGGAGGCCGGGGGAAAAGAGCTTCCTGACCAATGAGAGTCTGAAAAGACGATCACACCACTGGTCATGTGACAGGGTTTGATTCAGCTGCTCCTGATGTTAAGGGTGCAGCAAATGATGACAATGATACTAATTCATATAGTAGATAAGGCCGGTAAACAATATTTCTATTCCAGAAATTTCATGAAGAGCGATACCAACCCGACTCGGTAGCCGCTTAGAGTGGTAAACAAGATCTGGAAATATCTGGTTAGATGAATCCGCTGCTGATGATTTAAAGGGGTTGACGGCGATGGTGATAATGCATACACTACTACGAATCTAACAAAATATATCCGGCAGTCGATCCTATTCCTATTCTAAAATAAAATAAATTCGCTAAATTATACATTAGACGACGGCTCTACGTCCGTCACAAAAATTCACTTTGTGACAACATAAAGAACCAATTTCTTCATGCAATGGCTTGGCTTGAATACTTAAATAGTTATCTTGAGCTTTCTCGTTATTCATTACGTTGTACACATTTGAGCTGTTTCCTTTGTTCAATGTGATATTCTTCTGCAAACTCAACCAATATTTATCCTTTCAAAACTTATTCTAATACCAATATCAATGCAGAAGACATAATGAAGAAAGAGCTAATATTAATTTGATGAAAAAAAATTTAATCAAGAGCGGTTCAGAGAATAATGCATGGTTGTTAGTGCAGGGCATTCCATCAGAAGGAGAATGTACATGATCAATGGATGAAGATGGTAAGCGCACCACTTTCCTTCCTTATGATATTAATTTGATGATTTTTTTTTTTTGTTTTGAACAATCAATCGGATTGATTAACAATTGAATTTCATTTGAATTTTCGATAAAGAACTTTGTATTCAAAATTATTTCTACTCATTGACAAAGGCACAATCTAGAAACATAATTGTTATCACATATACATCACTCACACTCCATGTTGTAGCAAGCCCCAATATGAAACAAAAGAGAGTATGGAGTGATAGTATAACACTCACATCATAAATGCATAATAAAATGAATAAATTCAATTTGAAAAAATATGTTTAAATATGCCCAACTAATATATCTCCGGTTATAGGATAATAATGTGGAGATTGAAAAGGATTGGAATTCACCACTCATCATCCTGTTTTAAGTGTATGAAAGTTTAATTTCTAGAATAGAATTGCCCTCCAAGTTGGTTGAAGATATTGTCATCCTTTCGTAGTCTTTCAAACATGCATTCAACCGTTCACTTGTCTTAAAGAATAATTATCAAGTTTATTTGAAGGAATACTTTTCAATGTAGCCTATGATTCATTTTCATTGAATAAATTATCATTGGATCAAGAAGAGTTGATTTTTCCTTTTTCCTTTCATAAATAAATAAAGAATGAGAGTTTTACAATAAGAGAACAATAATTATCAATTGAGAATTCCTCTCACAAATAACAAATTGAAAGTATGTGTTTCATGATACGAGAGTATGTATCCAATACAATTATTCTCAATTATTGTGAATTCCCCACGCGGTATGCATGCTTTAATATATTATATTCGCTCTCATATTTTATTGTAGTTTCCAATTAGAGAGATTCAACCAGAAAACTTTTTCCTGATCAAGTATGTGAAAGCCATAATTTTCCTGAGAAAAGATATCCTACTAAGGGATTAGGCAAGATGTTCTATTTATTCTACATATAATATACAGTACACAGACAAGATAAAGGACTTTGATAGAAATAATATTATAGTACTATCAATGTTTTCACGTTTTCAATTCCTTATTCAATGATCGATTTCATTGGCATTGAGTAATTGAATTACAAAAGAACCAGGGAAAGCATGTTAATTTTCAATAAGAGAGCAACAGGTATTCGATGTGCAGGCTCTTACAAAATCGATCATTCTGAAAGATCCAGCTGTCCAAAAGTATTTAATTTCCATGAAAAATTGAAGATAAATATTGTATGAATCGTAGGAGATGTCGATAGGACTTGAAAGTTATTTACTTTTTGAGAAAAAGACTCACAAAGTTGCTCAATTTAACATTGAAAAGATAGGAAGAATAGATATTTAGAGCACAAATGACGTCACACCGATCATCTGAATCTGATCATTAATAGATCGAGATGCTCGTGGCCAATACCCTATTCTAGGTACCTTGGGTACGTACGCCTATGTTGTCAGAAGAATTAAGAATAATGTACCCTATTTATGTTTATGTATTTGAAGGGACGGATTCAAGGATCCAAAGGTTCAAACTTCAAAGGTACCTTATTCAGAAGGGTGGATGCATTAAAAAAACAACTCTGACAGATATCCCAAGTACTTGATAATTTCATGTTCATCAAGCCTTCAATAACTGCAAGAGATTTGCTGTATGTTTTATACTTTCCGTAGAGAAATTATGTACAATAAAAAACTAATTCAATAATTATTGTATTGTAATAGATTAAAAGAACTCAAGAAATTTGTATTCATGTTTCACGAGTCACAAGTATATTGATTTACGAAATTTAATTATTTGAGTATATAATGAAGATATTATATTATCATGGAGCTTTTGTGAGTACTGATATAAATGCTTAGAAGCTTTAATGAAATATAATAAAATATACAGGTTTTTGATGAGGATTACAATGTCAAAGATATTATAAAATAATGTATTCATACATGATCTTGCGAAATTATAATCTTGATATTATTATGTTGATAAGATATGAATGACTGCAAAAAGTTGTAGAAAATGTCTCATACTTCTGCAATAGAATAAATTAGCACATCTCATAACACTTGAAACATACGATGCTTAGAGCATTCAAAAAATAATATGTTGGGCTTTTGTTGAGCCTAGAATACCAAGCTCATGCCAATTTATCGATGGGAACAATCAATGGATTATCGAATGAATGTATCCATTCATCAGGAGATTGGGAGCGAGGGAAATATTATAAAATGGAGTAAAAAGTTTAAAATATGATATATAAATAATTTTATTTATTACAATAACTAAGTTATTATGATGTAAAATTTTGTGGGGAGCCTGCTGTAATGTTGAGCTATTTTTGAGCCTCGAATGCCAAGCTCAAGATTTTATTAGTTCACATTAAATCAAACACTCAATGGAATTATCGAATCATTCATCAAGAGATTGGAAATGAGCAAAAAATCTAAGAAAAAAACAAAGGATAACATGATAAAAAACTATAATGACTAATCACAATGAAATATTGTGATGCAAAACTGTTGTGAATGTTATTCACATAAAAATTAAAAATGATGTAGCCTATTCAGGAGAATGGATGTATGCAAAAAATACATGAAATGATATTATACATACTGATTAATTTCATGTTGATCAAGTATATAATATTAAATAAAACATCATTCATTTTAATCGTATTTATTTATTTTTGTATTGGAGTTTTTGTATTGAAAATTCATATTGATACTCGATATATTCATTGCAAATCAAGGAGAGTATTCTTCTATACAATTTGGGACTAGATAAGTTCTACTTTCAATAACCAGAAAACAAAGCACGGTAACCCTTGAAGATAGAATATTGGAATGAGATATCATACTTCTTTGTTTTGAAAGATCATAATTAGACAGTTGTTGAACATAAGTGTTTGGTAAGGCATCAAATTCTCGATAGATTTATTAATCATTCACAAGAATTCAGTTATTTATTTTGCCAGAGGCTTTGTTTTGACTCAAATGTCAATAGATTGGAAATGGATATCAAATTTCGACTTCTTTTTGGGCACTCTGTGATTCGCTGTACTCAGAAACCGTTTTAAACCTATATTAAATTAGACTTATCAAGGATGCCTCAATTTAAAAATAATTTCCAGCCCTCTCCGAACTTTTTATCTATGTGAAGATTTCCTCGCGACAGCCAAGACGACAAACCGCTACTCTAATCCCAACCATTCTCGAGTGAATCGACTGAAAAAGGCTTATTTTAAATATCAGCTGCAACATAGATAACAACAATGAAGTTGTTCAGATTAGCACTGAATTTCTCTTGAGGCCCCCTTTCACGACAGAGCCAACGGAGCCAAATACACAGAACATATCCTCCGTTTGGCTGATTCTCACCAACAGCTGTTTCTTAGCCAATTGGAGGATATGTTCTGTGGACTTGGCTCTGTCGTGAATGTGAGCCTTTAGAGAAGTTTTATTTCGTTATAACTTTTCATCAATGTTACAAATCTCAATAGGCTTCTTCCTCAATATATATATATAAAATATATAAATAGAGAGAACGTGGGTGGCTCGTTGGAGTAAGTCAGTGGTTCTCAAACTTTTTTTTTTCGAGGCCCACCTGCATAATTCAGCTGTAAGCCGGGCCCCCCTACATGTATAATCATAGACTACTGTGCATGTTGTACATATTATACGTATACTTACGTATATTACCTACATATTTTACACTCAATATTTATTTAGTTGAGTTTAGCACGTTCTATACATAACCCAATGGGGCGATAGTCTCAATCATGATAAAACAACTAATTCTATCAAAACAATCATCATTCATTTATTCAGGTACTATCGTACATAGTTGTTATTTTTGTTGGAATTGAACAATAAAAAGAGCCTAAGTGTGAATGATGAGCTCGTTTTTTTTGGCACAGAGTTTATGGAAACGGGGTGTCAGCTCTGATAACGCTACTCTAAGTTCCTGGGTCACAACCAGTCTTGATCTATATTTACTTTTCATGGAAGTTAGAGCAGTAAACCCAGTTTCACACGAATAAATTGTCGCAAATGGAGTCAATATCTTCAATACATTATCACTCAAAATTTGGTGTTCCATTTGCTCACCAATTCAGAAGGATGTGAGAGAATATTCTTCAAACTTCATTTTAAGCGCAGAGTCACCTTGGAGATCAATGAGGTTTTCTTAACTCATTGATTGAGAATTTAAATGAGTTTTGAATCCATGCCAATCCATTCAAGTTTATATTTATATTAAATAAACGAATAATATTCATATTTATACAAATATTTTTCGAAACTACATTTGAGATTTCTAAATTTTCATAAACGTATTTCTTCTCATTGGCTGGAGTTAGATACATTTGTATGAAATGTTAGATACATTTCTTCAGTAATAATCTCAAGATTAGGAAATAGCTCCAAGTTGTCAATTCAAAACCGCACTCGTGCAAACTTAGCTACTTCACAAAGCTTCCCATCATTTCAGTCCATTGCAGAATGTTTGCATCTTTTCTTTGCAAAGACTTGGCTAGGACATATATTTTCTCAAAGATATCTACCATGCATGCTAATTGCAGCAAAAAATCTGAGTTGGTGAAAAACTTTAAGTTCTGGTGGTTCTTACCAAGCAAAAGTATAAGGACTTTATGTCTGAGCTCAAATATTCTAGTTAAAGCCTTTCCTTTTGATAGCCAGCGAGCTTCAGTAAGAAACAGTAGAGCTGTGTGTTCTGAGGCCATGTCTTCACAGAGAATCCAAGAAACTCATGACTTCATGCCCTTTAATGCTGTTTGGTACACCTTTTCATTTTAATTCAAATTGGATAATCTTTTTCAATATAATTGTTAAGATCTCGTCATAATGATCTTAACAACTCATGACTCGCTTATTGGACCACTTGAAAATTTTAGTTTTTCTCACTCTTAAAATGATCTTAACAATTATATTGAAAAATATTATCCAATTTGAATAATAAAAAAAAGTGTACTGAACAGCCTTAATGAGATTGACTGTTTCAACGACCACATGTAAAACTCCATCAAGTTCAAGAGTCATACCTTTTGCAGCTAAAGTAGCCTCCCTATGAATTATACAATGTGTCCATCTAGCTTCTGGTTCTACCTTTTTGATCAACCCTCGAAGTCCAGTGTACTTTCCTGACATAGCCCGAGCTCCATCTGTATAAATTCCTACACATTTGCACCAATACATGTCAATGTCCTTCAAAAATGTATCAATCATTTTAAAAATGCTTTCACCGGTATGTGGGAGAGTGGTGGGGGGCTTCGGGGAAGTCATTATTTTTTCTCTCCCTTTAATTTTGATGATGTACTTATTGTATCAATCAATAGAGAATATAATAATAAAAGAAAAAAGATGCTTATAGTAATTATTTTAGAGGTAAATTCATATAATTTTTTACCAAGCTTCGCGCCCCCCCACCCCCCTGAGGAATCATCGCGCCTCCCTTTAGGGTCGCGCCCCACACTTTGAGAACCACTGGAGTAAGTGATTACGAGACAATCAATAGAACTCGAGTTCGAATCTCGACCCGGGCAAAAGTTTTTGACCACAGCACAATCATATACCACAACCAATGAAAATGACTCATCTTAGACCCATCTTTAAAAAAGGATCAAAGAAAAATCTGGGGTGTTACAGACCAGTAGGATCGATATCAGTTGTTATGAAAATTCTGGAACACTTCATAGGAATGCAATTGCAACAGTATCTATCCAGACATAGTATAATAAACAAGGCTCAACATGGCTTCATTCCCGGAAAATCAACTATTGATTTATTAGAAACTATGACAGGTGACATTAATAGATCTCTGAATGATAATATGTTTGTAATGGCAGTAGCAACTGATTTGACTATGGCATTTGACCTTGTGAATTATCAAATCATGCTTCGCAAATTAAGTGAAATAGGTATTGGAGGTAAATTACGAAGATTATTAGAGAATTATTTCATCGATAGAACTTTGCATGCAGGTATAGGTAGCTATATTAGTAGCAGCTATGAGCAGACATGTGGATTAGTTCAAGGCAGTATCTTGTCACCCACCCTATTCAACATAATGTGAATGATTTTTGCTAGTTTAAATTTTAAAAGTAAAATTCTGCAATAATATGCTGATGACAATATATTCTATGTAATACACAAAGACTTGGAAACTGGTTTGAGACTCATACAACAGGATCTTGATTTGGCAACTAAGTACTTCTTTAATAACAGTATAAAAATTAATGCCCAAAAGACAAAGGCTATAGTGTTTAAGAATCAAAGAATCAATGTTGATGAAAGAGAAGTTGTTAAATTGACTTGCCATGAAACAGTATGCCTGAGAAACCAAAGAATAAATGATTGCAATTGCCAAAAACTTGATTACAGTAAAAGTATAAAACACCTAGGAATAACTTTCGATTCTGATATGAGATTCAAATCACACAACGATTCACTAAAAAACATAATGAGAGCAGCACTTTATAAGTGTTCTAGAATAAGTAGCTATTTTCCGGTTGGCACTAAAAGAATTATTTACTATTCAATGATACAGAGTACTCTGTACTATGGTATCTCAATATACAGTTTAGCTCCGAAATATATAAAACAGCCATTACAGAATATTGTAAAAAATATAATAAGAACTCTTTTTAATGGTATTGATCGCCAGCTATTGGGAATGATGTCCATGGGGGCCCTAGCCAATTATACTGATTTGACAAGGAATTATTTCATAAGCCAATTTAGAGAAATAAATTAAATAAACTATGAATTGAGAAACAGAGTATTTAGACCACAGAGATTCAACAATAATCATGGTAAAAGAACTCCAGAGTGCAGAATACCATATCTTCTGAACTCATTGCCTCTGGAATTGCGAAATTTACAAAGAAGGGGTGAAGTTCGGACAAAATTGAAATTATTCTTCATTGCAATAATTGATGATTGACATATTACATATGGTTGGATTTACAGTAAGAATAAGAATGCAAGCTCACAATAGTTTCTCAGACTAGCGATCATTTATGGGAAGTTATATGGGAAGGTTTTACATTTTATTATAAGTAATTATTTATGAATTTCTAATTTGCTTTGTTAATAACATTCATTTAATATTATATGTTTATATTTGTTTATTATGTAAGTTATTGCAACATAGTAAATGTTTTTAGTATTTTTTTTAAATATTCCTCAAATAGCTTGAAGCTAGAGGGATTAAAAATATATATGAATTTTGTATTTAATGAGATGTGTATTTAAATTGAAATAAATTGAAATTGAAATTGAAATTGAAATATGGATACGGCCACTCCATCTTTCGGAGGAGACAATAAGTCGTCGGTCCCGACTACCTAAAAAGTAGCCCAGTCGTCATCTCTCATCATCATCCCTTTCACTCAATACCCACGCACAAGCCTTAGAGCTTATGTGGGCATCACCCTCAATATTATTATTATTATCATATATTTCGAAATTGTACGTCCTTCCTTTTGTTACATATCTTGCGTACAGACGTACACAATTAGAGATAATATTGTTCAGTTGAGTACTAAATAATATAAATTATGCTTCTTTCTTGAAAAGATAGTGATGTAACAATAATTATCAAGGAGGCTCATCAATTAATTCATGAATTGGAAATGTAAAACTCCGCATTGTGGAATCATATTCCTATAAATATAAAACGATCAAAATTTGGTACTTTTATTAGCCTACTTATATCCATGGTTGATTTGTCAACACTTGGATAGGCTCCCGGTTTTATTCTCTTCTCTTGGAACTACATATAATGGTTCATGTTGAACCAATGACTCTTTTTTCCTCATTACTCTTATATTTTGTCTTTTGTTTCTCCCAACATCATACTTTTTCAGAATCACTTTTTTGAAAGGAGTGTTTGGATCATAACTTTCTTTGGACAAATACGATCCACACTCTTCCACACGTATCCACCTTATACCATCTCTAAAGTGAACAGTTTCACCAAGGAGATCTTTTTTTCTGTTCACTAACTGTAGTGAAGCAGTAATATCATTTATTTTCCTGAAATGACGTTCCATATCAACTACTTGATTACCCTTACTTGATTCAAGGATAATCTGTCTGTACTGCTCAGGCAAGTATAGATTTGACTGACGTCTCAAGTTCTAACTCTATGCGACCAAAGTCACAATCAGAATCCAAATACGAATGACCCACCTCTGGGAACTTATGATCAATTGTTTTGAAGTAGCCCCTGTAAATCAAATACTGGCATAAACAAACAATCTGGAAGTTTTTGTTCTGACCAGAACATGAATCTGTCCAAATTATCAAGTGATCAGTTTCTCGAAGTTTAGGGTCAAGTTCAATTACAGTCAACAATGAACTGGCAATGCCTACACTTCCTCGACTTGCTACATCTTCTGTCCAATTGCAAAACACAGCTCTATTGACATCCAAAGATGTTATGTGTAAGCCTAGGTTATAAAACCACATTTGACGCTTATAAAATGCTTTGAATGTTGTTAAACGTGGTAGTGGCATAGTTTGTTGTAGATCCATTGTTAAGAATGCGTTTTTTGCATCAGACCTTCCAAATTCTTTATCATTTTCTTGTGCCTTGTAAGCTGCATTTAACATTTCGAGATGCTCTTCAGTAGATTTCCCTGAATCGCATGTACTACACGTGTCACTTTTTGGATGTGAAAATGACAAGTTGAACTCCTTAACAAAGATGGATCGATACATAGACTCTTTGACAAGAAACTTTACTGGTACTTTATCAATCTTACATTTTTTAATATAAAGTTTATGCATTTTTGGCAAACTCAATAGAGGGGACAGATATTCTTTGTTTGGATTATTGTTTCTTGAATAGTGAGAACGTTCAGCTGGGAAAGATTTAATATGAGAAATAATATAAAGTTTTACATCATCACCGATTTTTCTCGGCCTGTTGTTGTGTTTGCCTCGTTTGTCAGGGTCAGGAGCTGAAACACCCGGCTTTATCTTACTTTGGATTATTGCAATCTTCCTTCTACCAACTTGATACAATGATAACAATGCATTTTTACAAACTGGTAAATTCTCCCCATTTATTGAAATACTGTATTTGTATGATGCGTTCTTGTGCTTAGTGGCTCCTTTTCGGTGGCGCTTGGTAGTCGACTTAGAAATACACTTAAAAAGCAGAACATTTTTCCCATCGACATCAAGCTGGTAATAATCATTGAGTAGTTTTTCTCTCTGCTTTAAATTGAATCGGTCTGAGCACTTTAGTTTATATGATTCATTGCACAAATTCCCCTCATTTATACTTTTACTTGGCATTATGATACCTTTCTGACAAATTTTTTAGGTTAGGGCTAGCACAATAATAGTTGCTAGTCTAGTGGAAGAAGGAGCTATGATGCGAGCTTGCCAGAGCGCTCTGGTGGATGAAAGTGTCATGAGCAGTAGAAGTGTACATGGCACCTTTATCTGCTAAGAAAGCATTCAACAAGTGTTACATAGCACCTTTATACTTTCAATATCTCCTCAAATATTGCAATATGAGAGTGTATGATAGTGCCATCAGTTAGAAGCACACTTAACACCTTCATCTGTGCAAAAAACACAATTTCTCAAAAAATGTCACTTGACACCTTCATCCTCCAATGCCTTCAATTGTGGTAGGAGTAGTCCGTTGCATGTGGTCTACTTTTGTTCAATATTTAACCCCATCACACAATAAGGTGAATCACAATTCAAAATGAATTATATAGTTAGAACATTGGCAAAATCTTACAACAACGTCAGCTCATATATCATTATCAACAATATAATAACACATAATCAAATCAAATGAATCTTGAAATGATTCACATCATGCACAAATTAAACTATAAAAACAATATTATAATAAATAGGAATAAAACTCCTTGATAATTAGTTTTCAATAGTACAATATCATGGAATTATCACAATAATAAACCATAAAAGACGACTTATTTGAATATTTATCCATTCATAATAATTCATATAATAATCCATTCAAAATGCTCCCCTAGAAGTGGAATTCTCTAAAAAGTAGCTAAGAATTCAGTCATCTCATCAGTAAAGCCATCATCATGACCTGAACTAGTCAACACAAAACCGACTAATCGCATCTGCAGTTGCAAAACTCTGGTCCAAATCACCTGATTTGCGTCTACGGAGATCGATGAAACTCCAAGCATCCCTACATGGATTTGCAGCCTCTGCTATATGAATAGCGCATTAGACTTTTTCTTAAACTTCTCTCAATCTGTGTCGTCGGTATGCTCTTTTCAGCCTACCCGCATGTGGCACTAGTTTATACCTGGTTCCAGACAAATAATGCATTTTCATTAATTCTTAAATAAGATATTTGGAAATGATAGCCTATAATATCCAATCTCTCATTGGTTAAGCTGCGAACCAATCCTTTACTTGTGGAACAGACTCTATTCTGGCCAAGATCGATTGAATTGAGGTTTTGAAATGCCAAAGTAATAAACCAGAACTGCCTGACAGGTGGTTGTTCATAATTCAATGTATAATACAACCCCACTTAGGCTACAGTTTTCCGAACAATTCTACAACTGACCATTTCTACAGTATTTGAATAAAACCTGGATACATGCTCCAACTTATTTTATTCATTTTGACAAGGACAGGATTCATATGATTTTCTTTTTCTTGATTTCTGTTCTAGATTAATATTGAAGCTGGGATAAATAAACTGGGAATCTATAATGCTCTCCTGATTGATAAATAAGTTATTTTTCTGATTGAGAAATAAGTAGTTAATATATGTAGTGGCTATCCTGGTCTTGAGATACAATGTTGGGTTACCAACTTTTTACTTTCTGTAAATCAGTAAGTGAATTCTCAGTGAAGCCTGTTCGAGAATATAAACTTACTGACGTGCTATTCTTGAATCTTAACAAACCACCCATTCCCATCATTCTTGCAATAGCCCAAATTCAATGCGGGAAATTGTGTTTCCAAGAATCATGTCTCAGTCACCATTGATTGTGATGAACCTAATTTGGCGTTGAATTGTAGAGGATTCTATGCTCTTGGAAACGGTTCTGGGTTTTCCCACTATGAATGGTTTTTGAGTTATATGGAGAAAAACAGGTATTTTTAAAGACTGTGAGGTTAGCAGAGGGTATTTTTTGTGAAGAATCATCATTTACAGATTATTTGTACCAAATAACTAAAAAATCAGTACTACAATACATTCTCCAAGCTCCCTTCTCATGTCACAAGTGAATGAACAGAAAAATGAACTATGAATTTGCTAAGCTGTGAATCTATGAGTCTGAACGAAACAGAGAATGAGCTGCTTAATCATGAATTCACGACAAATACCATAACAAAACCATTTGATTTGAACAGTGGAGGAACCCATGGGGATTTGCAGGGATATGCGAGCACCCCGCATTGTATGCTCAATTCGTAAATGAGTTTTGTGTGAGTGTGTATTAGCGATCGTAGCACAACATGGTGGCAATTTTGGAAACTGGAGTGTATCCCAATTAGGTAGAGTACTAACAAAATGTGGAGATTTTTTTTTATTACGTTTTTACATGGTTTTAAGCATGTAGAAGTGATTTTTACTAAAATTGAGCAGTGACAATACGGGGTCTCCCCTTAGTGTACACACCTCTCCTTAATGTGCTGTGTATACTTGATTATCTCCCCGTATTATACCTTGTTCCAACACACACACACACCACACACACACACACACACCACACACACCACACACACACACACACCACACACACACACACAACACACACACACACCACACACACACACACACACACATACTGGAACAAGGTAACAAACGGGGAGGTGAGAAATGAACATACATTGCGGGGAGGCTGATTTACACACATTTACACACATGTTGGAGACTTAATTTTTGTTTTAGAAAGTATATTAATATGTGTTCAATACAGTTGTAACTTTTTTTTTCTGTTAACTTGAAAAAAAAATTACGCATTAAACCTACAAAAAGGGGAGAAATGTGTGTACACTTTCACTGAACAAACCGAGGAGAAATGTGTATACACTTCCACTGCACAAAGCGGGGAGAAATGGTGTGTACACTTCAAACTCACATTCCGGGAGGAATTGTGTGTTTAGTTTAACTTACAAAGCGGGGACAAAACCGGTTCTTAACACAAGTTCTGGCTGCAACACTTATTTCGATATTTACTATTCTATTTGATCATAGAATACAATATCGTATGGGTCTTCGAAAGCCAGTTACATGCACGTTGATTTTTGTACGATTGTTTTTTGCCATCCTTATGAATTCGAATAAGTGCAACTTGTCAAACATCATCTGTTTGATCTAATAGAATTTTATAAGGACGGTAAAAAATCGATGTGTATGTAACTGGCTTTTACTAAACAGGCTTCACGAATTACAATACGATAATAGGATAGTTGATACAATACATGGTTTCAATTCAGATTCATTCATTGATAGAAATAAAAGGAGATTCCGGTGTCGATAGCATCGAAGTCGCCAGGCTGGTCTGGATCATTTATGAATTTCTCAGTATGCAGTATCCACTCAGCAGCTCTTATACAAACACAAACATTAGTTTCGTTTTACTTGGAATAGTAAGACATTATTTCATTATGTCCATTATTACAATAGATCAATTCAGATCCAGTTAGCTGTTAGAGTAATATAATGTAATTACATTCTATACTCACTGTTCAGATCACAATGTTTATAGCCTACTGTATGCAGTGAGTATAGAATGTTACATTCTATACTCACTGACTGCATATTTATACTGTGTAATAGATTTTATTGATTGTTGCAAAGATTTTAAGTCAATGATTCAACAGGAAATCCATGGTAATATTCAACGATTATTAGAATGTTACATTCTATACTCACTGACTGCATATTTATACTGTGTAATAGATTTTATTGATTGTTGCAAAGATTTTAAGTCAATGATTCAACAGGAAATCCATGGTAATATTCAACGATTTCATCCTAATGAATTAGATTGTTGTATGACAAAATTGAAATCCCGACAACGTAAATAATTCAGTGAAGTTAACTGTACAAGGTTACTTTTTCTCGTATTTTATTGAGTGATAATGGGAGATGATTTCTGATTCCATATTTGGATTCAACCTTTTGAAGTTTGAAACTTTCAAAGCTGGAATTTTTTTTTTAAACTAGAACTTTTAGGGCCGGTTTCCGAGCTCAGGATTTAGCTAAGTCCCAGACTCTAAACAGCAATAGTCAGAAAATTGGCTTTCCAAAAGGTCAGCTTTTATAATAGAAGTCTTAGTTTTTATTTTCTGGAAAATAAAAATGGAAACCCTGCCTTATAGAAATATACACAGCTAGACATCTGTGTAATGCATGCAATGAATAATCCACTTGTCAGCGGATTGATTATGAATAATTCTATAGTCTGATTAATCCTATCTTCAAAGTTGATGATTTATATAGTGATATCAGAGTATGGAGGAATTCCTTTTCTTCTCATTTATTATCCTTAAAATGCAAAATTTTGAAAAACCTCGTGTATACAATCGACGCGCAGTTGAAAAAGGAGTATTCCTGCCAAATCTCATATGATTCTATCAACGCGTTTGGCCGTAATCGCGTTACATACAGACTACAGACAGACAAAAGCCAATCGAGTTGAAACATAGACCTCACTACGTTTGGTCAATGAATAGCGCATTAGCATTTTTCTCATGTTATCTCAATCAGTGTCGTCGGTATGCTCTTCAGCCTACCCGCAAGTGGCACTAGATTATACATGGTTCCAGACAATTAATGCATTATCAATGATTCTCAAATGACATAATTGGAAATGATAGTCTATCATATCCAATCTCTCCTTGGAACCAATCCTTTAATTGAGAAACAGACTCTATTCTGGCCTGGATTGAATCAAGGTTTTGAAATGCCAAGTAATAAACCTAAACTGCCTGACAGGTATTTAATATATAATACAATATTCCACTTACAGTTTTCCTACCAATTCTACTACTGATCATTTAACATTCAAATAAACATTCCAAGTATGGATATAGGCTAATTAGTACTGGGATTCGAGAAAGTACACGTTTCACAGTGCCTCCCAACTGTAAATTCCGATGTGGTCCTCGACATTATTGCTTGTAGGTGAGGGAGTTCATAGAAACATTTTTTTGGGAACCCCTGGTCTACATTGCGTTTTCGCTATTTGTGCTTATTTAAAAAAATAGAGATTCCGGAACTGCTATACCATGAGCTTCCTGGTAGTGATAGAGTACCGTACTCCATTTTATGTTGCATTGTTGAGAAACTTTCAGCAACCCAAATTAGATTATTTAATAATATGAACTGGAAGGACTCACTACTCACACAACTCTGATTCCTCATTCTTTATCTTATCCAAGATACCCTATCCTATCAACCCTCCCTATCTGAGAAGTACACCTTTTCCAACTGTATTTGAGAAAGTATTAATTGAGAATAGTCATTAGTATTTGAGAAAACGTCAGATGTAAATGAGAATAGTCAATTGCATTTGAGAAGTCATCACTTGTAGTTGAGAATAGTGAATTTTATCTGAGAAAGTATCATTTTAACTTGAGCACAATAATTGCATAGAATAGAACAGAACTTTATTTGCACTTCTTTCAACATTACAGAAAATGAAAATAATACCTCCAATTCAATTCAAACTCAACTTAATTTTACAAATAAATTGAACAAGCATTCTTTTCATCATAAATAAAAGTTCTTTAGGCTTAGCCGAGGCCGTCAGCCGAGTAGATAGATTTCTTTATTATACATTATACCAATATTGAATAATTATTATTGTTCTTGTGATTAAATAATTCACTCAATAATTATTTCTCCCTATCATTCCTATCCAATTCCTCCTTCTTCTCATACCTAACTAATTTCTCGTAATTATCATAACTAAACATTGTAACTCAACTTTTAAAAAGCAATTCACACTCTTAAATTCACCCTCTTAAGGGACCTTGTATGCGTCAATGTGGCTTGACTTATAAAATATACAAACAACATAATTATTAACTTCACGAACAAAAAACCAAAACTTTGAAATTCAAATAGAGTCACCTCTTACTTTGTACTCTACAAAAATTAAAATACAGTCAACTTTCAATTAATTCATCAGTAATCTAAAAAAAGAGAAATAATATACAGAAACAAAAGAGAGAAAGAATAAATAAGTAAAACAAAACCTCTTAAAAATCTTAGAATAATCAATCAATTAAGTCATCTGCATAGATCAAAGCACTACTTAATAATACATAAAGTCTTGCGGCTTCTCATGTTTATGATAAAATACTACTTTTATAGCTAATAACTCTAATAATAATCCTAAAAAAGGATTACTATCACTAAGTATACTATATAATTTGGCGTATTACACGGTAGTCCAAATATTTTCTTGACAAACAACCTCAGAAATTTTTCTAGTTCTTCTCTCTCCGCATATCCCAATACCTGTGCTGCATATGTTACAACTGCTTTACTTATCGAATCAAAAATTCCTCATTTCATTGACAGAGGTCCTTCATCATTCAAAATGAGTCTTCGCCATACACTATTAATCCCAAATCTGGCAGCTGTTATCTTACATTTAAAATGTGCGGTTAGGGCAAGTCTTGATGAAAAAACAACTCGCAGGTATCTGTACTCATTCACTGTTTCAATAACTTCATTTCCATAGTACCACTTCTCTCTTTCTCCCAATCGTCCTCCTCTTCTGAAAACTACAATCTTGGATTTACCCATGTTCACTGTGAGATTCCACCTTATGCAATATCCCTTTAACTTATTTATCATTGACTGCAGATGTCGAGGATTCTTAGACAACAATACCACGTCATCAGAATATAACAGCGAATTTATCAGCCTCTGCCCAACATAATATACCTCCACCAATAACATCACTCAAATCATTCAAAAATAGTGTGAATAGCAACGGGGAGAATACGCATCCCTGTTTTAATCCATTTCTGGTTTCAAAGTATTCTGTTAAGTTACCCTCCACGCCATGCCATACAGGAGACTTCGTATTTCTATATAGACTCCTCAACATCGCAATAAATTTAGTCGACACTCCAATTCACTCAGTTTAAAAAATAAAGCCTCTCTGTCCACACTATCGTAGCCCAAAAAGAAACAGTACAACTTCTTTATAGGTCTATTCAACGTTTTCATTACTATATTGAATAGAACAAAAATATTATCAGTAGCCGAATAACCTCTCCGAAAGCCACACTGATTCTCTTTAATAATCTTTTCTCTTTCCTCCCACAACTGCAACCTTCTCAGTGAAATAAATGAAAATACTTTAGCGACAGCATTTATAAAAGATATGGCTCTATAATTATTCACTTCATTAGTATCACCTTTTTTATGCAATGGAAATATAATTGAACGTGGAAACCCTGTTGGTATCTGTCCACCTCTGACGATGGCATTGGAAAAAGTCAAAATAATCTCTTTGTAATTTTTTGACGCATTCTTGTAAAACTCAGCAGGAACTCTGTTATCACCTGGAGACTTATTGTTGCGCATTGTCTTGAAGGCACTTTCCAATTCATTCATATCTATGTCTTTGTCAAGAGTTTGATCTTCAACATTCCTCGCCGCATAATATGTGACTACCCCGCAAACTGATCCAAACACTCGTCTGAAGTGTTCAACCCAATCCTCAGCACTCACAGTTCCCGAAATCTTGAACTCTCTACACTTGAATTTCTCTATCAGAGCCCACAAATCACTGGAATCCTTGACTCTTCTGAATTGTTCTTTTATATCGCTGTAATACGCTTGCCTTTTACTCTTACATAGCAGTTTGTATTCCTTTACTACCTTCATATAATTTTCTCTCACCTGCTCCGAATTTGATTTTCTAAACACATTCAATAGGCTGAACACTCGCTTTCTCATAACCGCACACTCTTTGTCGAACCACTTTTCTCTCCATCCTTCTCTCTTTCTATCAGGTTGGGGCACATAATTTGCAGCTCTATATACAAGATTATTTAATACTTCATAAGTCTCCTCACTACTCTCGGGAAGACCATTTATTTCTCTACAAGCATTGGTGAGTTTAGATATATATTCATTCTTCCTCGCTTCCTTCCATTTCAACTTCGGTAAGAGTGGTAAAATTGTGCTCTCTCTTTCTAGAGTATCAACTGTGATTAGCGTAGCTTCAATTGGGAAATGATCAGATAAAAATTCTGGCACAATAGAAAATTTTCCAACTATTTGCGCTAATTCGACAGCCATGCAACATAGATCTATTACGGAAGCCCCTCTGCCTATAAAAGTAAAGTCTCCCCACCTATCTCCACTTATCCTTCTATTCATAATGATGAAATTAAAAACCTCACAGAACTCCAATATTTTCTTACCTTTCATATTAATCACCTCATCCTTTGACTCTTGCTTATTACTCAGTGCATTTCCCAATTCTATTACATCTGTTAATTCCGACATGTCCTGTCCATTTCCTATTCTACCGTTAAAATCTCCAATTAAAATCATATTATTTCTATTATGCTCTTGCACTATCATAAACTCCCATAATGTATTGAATTCTCTCTCCCATTCCATGTCTCCTCCACCACTCAGGTAAATTGGAACTATATAATATTCATCCCGTTGTCCTGCATTCATGTGAATAACTTTCCTCTCAAGCGCATCGATTACCTTACAAAAACTCTCTATTCTTTTACTAATTTCTATTAACTTTCCTCCCTTTGTTCTACCCCAGTTTGATTCTCTAACTGCGAATTCCCAGTATAAATTGTAATCTGGAAAACAGTTTTCAAAATACAATTGCTTTCCTCTTTCAACAAACGTCTCCAATAGTACAAAAACATCATAATTACAAATAAAATTATATACTTGAACAATCTTACCACTTAATCCAGCCACATTGTACGCTACTATACTCAACTGTCCCTTCTCACACGGACTGACGGCGTTATCTCAGCGGTTGCGGTCTTCGTCCTCGCCGCCTCACTCCTCCTCATCACACATGCTCCCGCTCACGGCCCGCATCACACTCTCATCGAACATGCTCCCGATCTTCTGCAGCCCATCCTCTCCCTCCGAGACCAGTCCATTCTCCTCATCCAGCGTGAAAACCCGACTATTCACGATTAAACGATCCACTTCAACCGATACTCTCCTCTCACTCCCGGAACTTGTTTCTTCAACTCGCCAAGCACCAGGAAAAGCTTTGATCGTCGTTTTCTTGTGTCGAAAGCAAAGTCTTTATGAATCACAAACTGTGTACCCTTCAGCTTCCTACTGTTCTCGTGATGAAATGGATGTCCTGATCGTCCGGAAAATGCGCAATGATTGGCCCGTTATCTATTTTCTTGCCCAATGCATGTGCTCGATTAACCCAGGTACCTGCTCGTGCCCCCAAATGACTCACACAAAAGTCTTTGACAGTTCTCACGTAATCCACTGTTGCACATTCATATTTCAGCCCGCGAAAAATTATATTGTTCCTTCTCGATCTGTTTCAAAATTTTCCATCTTCCTGATTATGAGATTATTCTGAATTTTTTGAGCAAAAATTTGATTTCTTAACTGTTAATTCTCGACAGAGAGTTCATTCACTTTTTCAATTAGACCATTTAAATCCACCTTTGTAGCTAGCAGCGCGAGTTTTTCATCCATAGCCTTACTAAACCGCTTTTCAAAACGGTCAAATAGTGATTCAATAAAGTCTGAGTTCACATTACCGGAAGCTTTAACACTTGGGTCTGGAGCACGCTTTTTCTGTTCCATCTCTTCGAGCTCAGGCGAACTTTTAGCACGAGGACTCTTCTTAGCACTATCGTCCGGTGAAAAGTATTGTTAGATACTGTTCTTATTCATTCAGCTTCGAATATTTCGATTCACTTGAGAACAATTTCACAAATAAAAAACAAATTGATAATTCAATTTATTACGAAAGAACTTTTAGCTCTAGGTCTCTTTTTAGCACTACCGTCTGGTGGATACTGTTTTTATTAATTTAAACTTTGAATATTTCGATTCACTTGAAAACAATTTCACAAATAAATAACAAATTGATAATTCAATTTATTACGAAAGAACGTTTTAGGTTAAACATGCACTAAATGAACCGATTAAGCACGACCCGTCCGGAAACTTGAGATAAGAGAGCAAAACAATTCTGCGACCGCTCCGTTCAACAGCTCACTATCAACTCCTAATTTGAGAACATACGATTTGAAATCGAAAAGTTGTCAGTTGTAATTGGGGAATGATTTTAAAAAACCAATACTTTTATTTTCCATAACTGTACTCATAAAAAATAATATGATAATATATTTTATATTCAAATGAAACGTTTAGTTTTTAAATAAAAAAATATTTTTGAGCCCCAAAATCCATTGGAGAGTTACCGAATTGCTTGATCAAGAGATTCAATTGATTGATGATAAAGTTCAATTGCGCCGTGAACATAGAGAATTTGATCTTCATCAAGTTCAAATGTTTGGAGACAAAAGTCGTGTTGCCAATACATACATAGAAATGATTCTCATTAATCATTCGTGAACAGTACAGGGGAAATAATTATTTCACAATTGAAAATAATAATTTCACACATACAAAGCCTATGGAATACTGTGTACGTAGTACAGTATCCTTTCCTGCTCAAATCAAACCTTTACTGTAGGCTACAGAAGAGTCACGACATGTCAATTGGAAAATTTTCTCATTTTCAAATGTCTGCTCATGATATGATATCTTCTCATTTACATTTGACGATTTCTCAAATACAATTCACTACTCTCAATTACATGTGTGATGACTTCCTAAATACAATTGACTATTCTCATTTAGGCTACATCTGACATTCTCTCAATTACAAGTGACTATTCTCAAATACAATTGATACTTTCTCAAATTAACTTTTTACTTTCTCAAATAAAATTGGAAAAGGTGTTGTGACTACTATTTTTTTTTTTTTTTTTGAGCAGGGTATGATTACTAAATCTTTTCTCCGGAACAACGTCTTTTCACAAAAAGTGAGCATGCCGTACACAAGTAAAATATTCAATCCAAGGTTTACAAGAGAGTTTTTGCAAGGATTGGCAGACACAGAAGAAAATGTCAATATGGAGAGAAACTAAGAGACAAATCTCATTTTATCATAGGCTATCCTGATCTTGAGATACAATGTTAGGTTAGCAAAGTTTGAGGCATCCGCTTCTCTAAAACAGTAAGTGAATTCTCAGTGAAGCCTGTTCAAGAATATAAACTTACTGACGTGCTATTCTTGAATCTTAACAAGCCTCCCATTCGCATCATTCTACAGGGTGATTTTTTAGTCATGTTACCCTATTTTTAATACATGGTAATTTTTCCCTAATAAAGGGAAATTTTGTTTTGTTGCACGAAGTTGGTAGCCCTACTCACTCAGTATACACAAGGCAGTGCGAGTTTATTATCCTTAAGCTGTGTAACATTATGTGATGATTCCGGTCGTGTTATGAACAGAATGTATTTTACCATAGAACAACGGGTTTTCATTCTGAAACAATATTTTGCTAAGAAATCGATTACTTTTTGTGGGGCTACATTAAGTCTGAGGTCTTCAAAAACAATCCTCACAATATTGATGAACTGAAAGCCAATATTACAGACTTAATCACGAATATTTCCAATATAACTCTGAAAAAGGTTTCTGCTAATATGGTGAAAAGAGTCCGAGCGTGTATAACCTCAATGGGTGGACATTTTGAGCATATGGTGTAATAATTTTAAGTAACTAAGAAATGTGAGTAATAAAATATCAATTTTCTTTTGTAAATAACAAATATTATTTTTTTATTAATACCCAAATTTCCGTTTATAAATTAAATCAAAAATTGGGTAACAGGACTAAAAAATCACCCTGTAGCAATAACCCAAATTCAATGCGGAAAATTCTCGGGAAATTGTGTTACCAAGTCACCATTGATTGTGATGAACCTAATTTGGCGTTGAATTGTAGAGGATTTTATTCTCTTGGAAACAGTTCTGGATTTTTTCACTATGAAAGGTTTTTGAGTTATATGGAGAAAAAAAACAGGTATTTTTAACACTGTAAGGTTAGCAGAGGGTATTTTTCTGTGAAGAATCATTTTCAGACTATTTGTACCAAATAAATAAAAGATCAGTACCACAGTACATTCTGGCAGCATGTTTCCTCGCTCCCTTCTCATGTCTCAAGTGAATGAACAGAAAAATAAACTATGAATTAGCTAAGCTGTGACTCAATGAGTCTGAACGAAAAAGGAGATGAGTTGCTGATTCATAAATTCACGGCAAGCCCCATAGCAAACCAGTTACTTCGAACAGTGAAGGAGACAATGGAGATATGCAGGGATATGCAAGTACCCCGCATTGTATGCTCAATCCGTAAATGAGTTTTGTGTAAGTGTGTATTAGCGATCGTAGCACAACGTGGTGGCAATTTTGGAAACTGGAGTGTATCCCAATTAGGTGGAGTACTAACAAAATGGGGAGATTTTTTTTTATTACGTTTTTACATGGTTTTAAGCATGTAGAAGTGATTTTTACTAAAATTGAGCAGTGACACTACGGGGTCTCCCCTTAGTGTACACACCTCCCCTTAATGTGCTGTGTATACTTGATTGTCTCCCCGTATTATACCTTGTTCCAACACACACACACACACACACACACACACACACACACACACCACACACACACACACACATACTGGAACAAGGTAACAAACGGGGAGGTGAGAAATGAACATACATTGCGGGGAGGCTGATTTACACACATTTACACACATGTTGGAGACTTAATTTTTGTTTTAGAAAGTATATTAATATGTGTTCAATACAGTTGTAACTTTTTTTTCTGTTAACTTGAAAAAAAAATTACGCATTAAACCTACAAAAAGGGGAGAAATGTGTGTACACTTTCACTGAACAAACCGAGGAGAAATGTGTGTACACTTCCACTGCACAAAGCGGGGAGAAATGGTGTGTACACTTCAAACCCACATTCCGGGGAGGTATTGTGTGTTTAGTTTAACTTACAAAGCGGGGACAAAACCGTTCTTAACACAAGTTCTGGCTGCAACACTTATTTCGATATTTACTATTCTATTTGATCATAGAATACAATATCGTATGGGTCTTCGAAAGCCAGTTACATGCACGTTGATTTTTGTACGATTGTTTTTTGCCATCCTTATGAATTCGAATAAGTGCAACTTGTCAAACATCATCTGTTTGATCTAATAGAATTTTATAAGGACGGTAAAAAATCGATGTGTATGTAACTGGCTTTTACTAAACAGGCTTCACGAATTACAATACGATAATAGGATAGTTGATACAATACATGGTTTTAATTCAGATTCATTCATGGATAGAAATAAAAGGAGATTCCGGTGTCGATAGCATCGAAGTCGCCAGGCTGGTCTGGATCATTTATGAATTTCTCAGTATGCAGTATCCACTCAGCAGCTCTTATACAAACACAAACATTAGTTTTGTTTTACTTGGAATAGTAAGACATTATTTCATTATGTCCATTATTACAATAGATCAATTCAGATCCAGTTAGCTGTTAGAGTAATATAATGTAATTACATTCTATACTCACTGTTCAGATCAGCACAATGTTTATAGCCTACTGTATGCAGTGAGTATAGAATGTTACATTCTATACTCACCGACTGCATATTTATACTGTGTAATAGATTTTATTGATTGTTGCAAAGATTTTAAGTCAATGATTCAACAGGAAATCCATGGTAATATTCAACGATTTCAACCTAATGAATTAGATTGTTGTATGACAAAATTGAAATCCCGACAACGTAAATAATTCAGTGAAGTTAACTGTACAAGGTTACTTTTTCTCGTATTTTATTGAGTGATAATGGGAGATGATTTCTGATTCCATATTTGGATTCAACCTTTTGAAGTTTGAAACTTTCAAAGCTGGAATTTTTTTTTTAAACTAGAACTTTTAGGGCCGGTTTCCGAGCTCAGGATTTAGCTAAGTCCCAGACTCTAAACAGCAATAGTCAGAAAATTGGCTTTCCAAAAGGTCAGCTTTTATAATAGAAGTCTTAGTTTTTATTTTCTGGAAAATAAAAATGGAAACCCTGCCTTATAGGAATATACACAGCTAGACATCTGTGTAATGCATGCAATGAATAATCCACTTGTCAGCGGATTGATTATGAATAATTCTATAGTCTGATTAATCCTATCTTCAAAGTTGATTATTTATATAGTGATATCAGAGTATGGAGGAATTCCTTTTCTTCTCATTTATTATCCTTGAAATGCAAAATTTTAAAAAACCTTGTGTATACATCGACGCGCAGTTGAAAAAGGAGTATTCCTGCCAAATCTCATATGATTCTATCAACGCGTTTGGCCGTAATCGCGTTACATACAGACTACAGACAGACAAAAGCCAATCGAGTTGAAACATAGACCTCACTACGTTTGGTCAATGAATAGCGCATTAGCATTTTTCTCATGTTATCTCAATCAGTGTCGTCGGTATGCTCTTCAGCCTACCCGCAAGTGGCACTAGATTATACCTGGTTCCAGACAATTAATGCATTATCAATGATTCTCAAATGACATAATTGGAAATGATAGTCTATCATATCCAATCTCTCCTTGGAACCAATCCTTTAATTGAGAAACAGACTCTATTCTGGCCTGGATTGAATCAAGGTTTTGAAATGCCAAGTAATAACCTAAACTGCCTGACAGGTATTTAATATATAATACAATATTCCACTTACAGTTTTCCTACCAATTCTACTACTGATCATTTAACATTCAAATAAACATTCCAAGTATGGATATAGGCTAATTAGTACTGGGATTCGAGAAAGTACACGTTTCACAGTGCCTCCCAACTGTAAATTCCGATGTGGTCCTCGACATTATTGCTTGTAGGTGAGGGAGTACATAGAAACATTTTTTTGGGAACCCCTGGTCTACATTGCGTTTTCGCTATTTGTGTTTATTTAAAAAAATAGAGATTCCGGAACTGCTATACCATGAGCTTCCTGGTAGTGATAGAGTACCGTACTCCATTTTATGTTGCATTGTTGAGAAACTTTCAGCTACCCAAATTAGATTATTTAATAATATGAACTGGAAGGACTCACTACTCACACAACTCTGATTCCTCATTCTTTATCTTATCCAAGATACCCTATCCTATCAACCCTCCCTATCTGAGAAGTACACCTTTTCCAACTGTATTTGAGAAAGTATTAATTGAGAATAGTCATTAGTATTTGAGAAAACGTCAGATGTAAATGAGAATAGTCAATTGCATTTGAGAAGTCATCACTTGTAGTTGAGAATAGTGAATTTTATCTGAGAAAGTATCATTTTAACTTGAGAACAATAATTGAATAGAATAGAACAGAACTTTATTTGCACTTCTTTCAACATTACAGAAAATGAAAATAATACCTCCAATTCAATTCAAACTCAACTAAATTTCACAAATAAATTGAACAAGCATTCTTTTCATCATAAATAAAAGTTCTTTAGGCTTAGCCGAGGCCGTCAGCCGAGTAGATAGATTTCTTTATTATACATTATACCAATATTGAATAATTATTATTGTTCTTGTGATTACATAATTCACTCAATAATTATTTCTCCCTATCATTCCTATCCAATTCCTCCTTCTTCTCATACCTAACTAATTTCTCGTAATTATCATAACTAAACATTGCAACTCAACTTTTAAAAAGCAATTCACACTCTTAAATTCACCCTCTTAAGGGACCTTGTATGCGTCAATGTGGCTGGACTTATAAAATATACAAACAACATAATTATTAACTTCACGAACAAAAAACCAAAACTTTGAAATTCAAATAGAGTCACCTCTTACTTTGTACTCTACAAAAATAAAATTGAATTAAAATACAGTCAACTTTCAATTAATTCATCAGTAATCTAAAAAAAGAGAAATAATATACAGAAACAAAAGAGAGAAAGAATAAATAAGTAAAACAAAACCTCTTAAAAATCTTAGAATAATCAATCAATTAAGTCATCTGCATAGATCAAAGCACTACTTAATAATACATAAAGTCTTGCGGCTTCTCATGTTTATGATAAAATACTACTTTAATAGCTAATAACTCTAATAATAATCCTAAAAAAGGATTACTATCACTAAGTATACTATATAATTTGGCGTATTACACGGTAGTCCAAATATTTTCTTGACAAACAACCTCAGAAATTTTTCTAGTTCTTCTCTCTCCGCATATCCCAATACCTGTGCTGCTGCATATGTTACAACTGCTTTACTTATCGAATCAAAAATTCCTCATTTCATTGACAGAGGTCCTTCATCATTCAAAATGAGTCTTCGCCATACACTATTAATCCCAAATCTGGCAGCTGTTATCTTACATTTAAAATGTGCGGTTAGGGCAAGTCTTGATGAAAAAACAACTCGCAGGTATCTGTACTCATTCACTGTTTCAATAACTTCATTTCCATAGTACCACTTCTCTCTTTCTCCCAATCGTCCTCCTCTTCTGAAAACTACAATCTTGGATTTAGCCATGTTCACTGTGAGATTCCACCTTATGCAATATCCCTTTAACTTATTTATCATTGACTGCAGATGTCGAGGATTCTCAGACAACAATACCACGTCATCAGAATATAACAGCGAATTTATCAGCCTCTGCCCAACATAATATACCTCCACCAATAACATCACTCAAATCATTCAAAAATAGTGTGAATAGCAACGGGGAGAATACGCATCCCTGTTTTAATCCATTTCTGGTTTCAAAGTATTCTGTTAAGTTACCCTCCACGCCATGCCATACAGGAGACTTCGTATTTCTATATAAACTCCTCAACATCGCAATAAATTTAGTCGACACTCCCAATTCACTCAGTTTAAAAAATAAAGCCTCTCTGTCCACACTATAGTAGCCGAAAAAGAAACAGTACAACTTCTTTGTAGGTCTATTCAACGTTTTCATTACTATATTGAATAGAACAAAAATATTATCAGTAGCCGAATAACCTCTCCGAAAGCCACACTGATTCTCTTTAATAATATTTTCTCTTTCCTCCCACAACTGCAACCTTCTCAGTAAAATAAATGAAAATACTTTAGCGACAGCATTTATAAAAGATATGGCTCTATAATTATTCACTTCATTAGTATCACCTTTTTTATGCAATGGAAATATAATTGAACGTGGAAACCCTGTTGGTATCTGTCCACCTCTGACGATGGCATTGGAAAAAGTCAAAATAATCTCTTTGTAATTTTTTGACGCATTCTTGTAAAACTCAGCAGGCACTCTGTTATCACCTGGAGCCTTATTGTTGCGCATTGTCTTGAAGGCACTTTCCAATTCATTCATATCTATGTCTTTGTCAAGAGTTTGATCTTCAACATTCCTCGCCGCATAATATGTGACTACCCCGCAAACTGATCCAAACACTCGTCTGAAGTGTTCAACTCAATCCTCAGCACTCACAGTTCCCGAAATCTTGAACTCTCTACACTTGAATTTCTCTATCAGAGCCCACAAATCACTGGAATCCTTGACTCTTCTGAATTGTTCTTTTATATCGCTGTAATACGCTTGCCTTTTACTCTTACATAGCAGTTTGTATTCCTTTACTACCTTCATATAATTTTCTCTCACCTGCTCCGAATTTGATTTTCTATACACATTCAATAGGCTGAACACTCGCTTTTTCATAACCGCACACTCTTTGTCGAACCACTTTTCTCTCCATCCTTCTCTCTTTCTATCAGGTTGGGGCACATAATTTGCAGCTCTATATACAAGATTATTTAATACTTCATAAGTCTCCTCACTACTCTCGGGAAGACCATTTATTTCTCTACAAGCATTGGTGAGTTTAGATATATATTCATTCTTCCTCGCTTCCTTCCATTTCAACTTCGGTAAGAGTGGTAAAATTGTGCTCTCTCTTTCTAGAGTATCAACCGTGATTAGCGTAGCTTCAATTGGGAAATGATCAGATAAAAATTCTGGCACAATAGAAAATTTTCCAACTATTTGCGCCAATTCGACAGCCATGCAACATAGATCTATTACGGAAGCCCCTCTGCCTATAAAAGTAAAGTCTCCCCACCTATCTCCACTTATCCTTCTATTCATAATGATGAAATTAAAAACCTCACAGAACTCCAATATTTTCTTACCTTTCATATTAATCACCTCATCCTTTGACTCTTGCTTATTACTCAGTGCATTTCCCAATTCTATTACATCTGTTAATTCCGACATGTCCTGTCCATTTCCTATTCTACCGTTAAAATCTCCAATTAAAATCTTATTATTTCTATTATGCTCTTGCACTATCATAAACTCCCATAATGTATTGAATTCTCTCTCCCATTCCATGTCTCCTCCACCACTCAGGTAAATTGGAACTATATAATATTCATCCCGTTGTCCTGCATTCATGTGAATAACTTTCCTCTCAAGCGCATCGATTACCTTACAAAAACTCTCTATCTTTTACTAATTTCTATTAACTTTCCTCCTTTGCTCTACCTCAGTTTGATTCTCCAACTGCGAATTCCCAGTATAAATTGTAATCTGGAAAACAGTTTTCAAAATACAATTGCTTTCCTCTTTCAACAAACGTCTCCAATAGTACAAAAACATCATAATTACAAATAAAATTATATACTTGAACAATCTTACCACTTAATCCAGCCACATTGTACGCTACTATACTCAACTGTCCCTTCTCACACGGACTGACGGCGTTATCTCAGCGGTTGCGGTCTTCGTCCTCGTCGCCTCACTCCTCCTCATCACACATGCTCCCGCTCACGGCCCGCATCACACTCTCATCGAACATGCTCCCGATCTTCTGCAGCCCATCCTCTCCCTCCGAGACCAGTCCATTCTCCTCATCCAGCGTGAAAACCCGACTATTCACGATTAAACGATCCACTTCAACCGATACTCTCCTCTCACTCCCGAACTTGTTTCTTCAACTCGCCAAGCACCAGGAAAAGCTTTGATCGTCGTTTTCTTGTGTCGAAAGCAAAGTCTTTATGAATCACAAACTGTGTACCCTTCAGCTTCCTACTGTTTCTCGTGATGAAATGAATGTCCTGATCGTCCGGAAAATGCGCAATGATTGGCCCGTTATCTATTTTCTTGCCCAATGCATGTGCTCGATTAACCCAGGTACCTGCTCGTGCCCCCAAATGACTCACACAAAAGTCTTTGACAGTTCTCACGTAATCCACTGTTGCACATTCATATTTCAGCCCGCGAAAAATTATATTGTTCCTTCTCGATCTGTTTCAAAATTTTCCATCTTCCTGATTATGAGATTATTCTGAATTTTTTGAGCAACAATTTGATTTCTTAACTGTTAATTCTCGACAGAGAGTTTATTCACTTTTTCAAATAGACTGTACCAAAATTTTGAGTTATTAAATGGAATTTATTCTATCTTAAGTTAGTAGTTTTCAGTTCCCATGAAGATAGTAAATTTATTCTTGTTCATTGGCAACTTAGCTAGCATTTCTAAAATCGTTATAATTATGATCAGAATCTTATTAAAGTCCTTGGTTCCCACGATCCCACTTGGAATTATCTGTTCTCACGACGATTTAGACGCCAGAAGTATGCTGAATCAATCCCATAGTTCTAAACTTGCAAAAGGGAAATAACTTTTCTCTCCCAGTTTCCTTCTTGCTTGAACGTATCACCTTCCTTATTTACTGAGGAGAAAGAGAGTGGGCGAAGAGAAATTCACAGGCGATCGGGTAAATATTTCAAAGTGTGATGGTAAAACTGACCAGTCTGGAAGCCTCTGAAAACTGGAAGAGCAATCATTCTAATCCCAGCTGTCATAGTGTTGACTGTTTCTTGAGATTTTCTTACAATTTCCAGTAATATGTTTTCGTTTGGGGGTACATTCTCATTCTCTCCAGGAGAATTTAATAATTGATTGTCCAAGTAAATCGGACATTTAATGTAAGAGTAATATTTAGAGGTAAAGTCCCCCTTATAGCTATGGGATAGTTTTGTATTAATAAATGACGATTGATTCCCTCTATATGTTGGTTCTTCAATACCCATTTTGGGTGAGTATTTTCATTATTGTCATTGAATATGATTTATAAGTGTTTGATTTATGTATGTTAATAATATTATTTGTTTCCTCATAGGAAGCGGTGAATTGTATTTATTTGATGATCTACCTAGATCATCAATTGAATACAATCCTATTAGATATTGGTAATTATTATGTTTCTAATTCTGTTGTAAATTTGTCATCGGGTTTCTGTATCGGGCTGAGAATTTCCATTGTAAAAGGGCCGGCGACTTCTTCCAACCATGGATGGAATCGTACGTCATTGAACGCTGATGAGGAGAGAACAAGACTAACTCCCTTTTGGATCTGTCGCCGCGACGCCTGAACATTCCTGGAGGACGACTAATCATCTTCACCCTTCATCCATCTCCGCCAGGGACTCCGGACATCGCGACGACAACTACAAGATGAGTACTTGATCTTTCCCCACCAGAATTCAATGTGTCCCTTAGATTTTGGTCTCTTAAAGACGTAAATGCAATTAAATTTGGTCTCTTAAAGACAAAGATAATCTTTAATTGAAGAAAGTATTTATTGTAAAGTGTTGTTTGAGTTTAAATATTTAATATAGAGGCAATCAATCGTCAAATGATTTTTATTTCGAATTCCTCACCACTAGAATAGTACTAGAAATTTCACTAACCCCTCCACCATCGGGGTCTAGCATGATTTCCAAACCTAATTATAGTTGTCTGAGAATTTAGGTTCTCAAAAGACACTATAAAATTGGTAGCAGAACGTACGGTTAATTAGTGAATTTTCTGGTCCTATTTTTGTGTTGGAATTGGAAATTTAAATTTAAAATGGGAAAATTGAATTCTGATGGAATATTATTAAATTAATGAAGTTTTTAAGTGATTTAATGAGTAGCGGTTCCCAGACTATCAGGTTCCATTAATTTATCTAAAGTAGGAAAAATTTTAGTGATATTGAATTATCAAGCTTTTCAATTATTGTGTAGAAGTAATAAGTATTAATAATTAGTAGATTTGATTATAATAGGATAACATGGCGGTTACACTGGAGATAGTGAAAACGGCATTTACAAGTAACCGTGTAATTAATTCATTTTTGTCTCATAAAATTAACCCAGATGTATTAGTAAAAGATGAACTTCTGTTCGAATTGGAAATCCTAGGTTTAGATAGATCGGAAATGCAAAGTCAGACAGTTGATTGTCTGAGAACTTTGTTTAGACAAAAGATCGCTGACCTCACTGAACGTAGACAAGTGTCCTATGAAACCTTAAGATCTCATAGCACAATAAAAGAAATTAGCTCTCGAATTCTATATTTATTGGAAGAACTTGAATCAATGTCGGAACTGACTAGGGAAAGAAATTGTGAAATTAGAATCGAAGATTCTTCATTTCATTTCAGTGATTGAACAATCTTTGAAAGCCTTTCCAACAATAACACCAGATAAACAAGAAAAGTCCATGACATTGTTGTATGAAATGATAAATATGTTGCCTTCTATCATTGCTCGTACTGTAGATTTGCAAAGTAAACAAGTTAAGAGTAGGCCTCCTTCTCCAGCTGATATGAAATCGCCTAGTGCATTCTCATTTCCCAGTACATCAAATGTTGTAGTTTCAAATCAACCAGGTACAAGTAAACTATTGAATATACCTTCTGTGAACATAATAAATTCGCCAACTGGAGAGGTGAATGCAGCTGCAGGCCCTGACAATAATATAATTTTGAGTCAAAATCAAAATCAGGTACAACATTCAATGTATCCAAAAATACATAACCCCATTGAATCTTGGACTAAAAATTTGAAACCTACTGATGGTCTGAACATTCATGATTTGTTATCATTTCTAACAATTGCGCTAAAAATTCAGTCATTTTCTCAAATAGATGACGGCCAGATGCTAAAACTATTAGTGCCATTCACAGTTGGGCCTCTATGCGATAAAATCACTATGGCGATCAATTCAAGTCACTCTTTTGATAAATTCCACCAGGAGGTTCTGAACTATTTTGTACCACAGAGACTTATGTCAACAATAGTCAAAGATCGATTTTATCGACTGCAAGCGCCGGTTGAGCCTATATCAGCTTACGTGGTGTCGATAAAAGAGAGTGCTTTGCTATTGAGATTGGAAAAATCAGAAGCTGAAGTCGTATCTACAATATTAAGTGGTCTGAGTCCACACGAAAGGTCAAGGTTAATTTTCATGAACAAACCTACAACTCTAGCCCAATTAGATGAAATCTGTATCCAGGCACAAAATTTACTTTTTGCAGACATCGAGAGAGATGCTTTCTATAAGACTAATAAGGATAATAACAATACACCTCGATTTGAAAAGAGACCCATAAATAACTATCCCAACAGAGGATACAGGCAGGGATTTGTATGCTATAAATGCAATGGACCCAATCACATTGCAAGAAATTGCACTAAGAATTTAAACTTCAACCTAGCCTCGTCAACAAAAAAAAACTTAGTGTCAAAGGTAAATAAAGTAGAAAAACAATCAAAATTGAAATCATTAAAAAATAAAATTTCTAATTCTAAGAAACGTTTCATTCAAAATTTGCAAAGAAAATCTGAAAATAAAGTGTGTGGGATGATTTATTCTAACAAAACTCTTCCCTTTGTACCAGCGAATTTCAATAATGGTGAAACTACATACCAATGTCTAGTTGACTCTGGTTCAGCGTTTTCAATAATAAAAGCCTCCACACTTCAGGAAATAATTAGCAGTAATAAACTTAAAGAAATTGAGATCATTGAAGATCAAGTTATTTGTTCGACTGCAAACTCTTCTAAATTAGTTATGAATACGTCGTGCATTTTGAAAATAAAATAGAAATATTCTCATGGAAATTCCGATTTTTAATTGCTGATAACTTGCCAGTTGAAATAATTTTGGGATGTGACTTCATAGAGCACTCTCAGATCCTAGTGAATTTAATAAGAAGAACTTTTTCTTTGACTTCAGTCCTCACTTGAAATTTCCTTTAATTAATAGAGATTTTTCTAACAATTCCGAAATTCAAGTTCATAATATCATGGAGAGACTGGCTCCAATGGACTTATCGCATTTGAGTTATTTTGATAGGAGTAGTCTAGAGAAATTGATCAGTAAACACGCAGATGTTCTGACTGAGAAAATTGGATCAACCGATCTAATAAAATATGATATTAAATTAACGTCCAACAAGGTTGTCAGATCTCAACCGTATTCTATGAATCCAATCAAGTTGGAATATCTAAGAAAAAAGATTCAACAGCTACTAGATGAAGATATAATTGAACCCTCAACCTCGCAGTACTCGTCACCTTGTTTATTGGTGCCCAAACCAACTCCAAATTATTATCGTTTGTGCATTGATTATCGTCGCCTAAATAAGATAATAGAGTTACAGTCAGCTCCATTAGGAAATCTTCACGAATGTTTTCATTATTTTTCGAATGCTAAGTGGTTTTCGTGCATTGATTTGACTAGCGCTTATAACCAAATCCATTTGACTGAAAATTCGAAGCATCTAACAGCGTTCATAACACCATTTAACTTGTATCAATTCAAGCGTTTGCCATATGGAATCAGTTGTGGATCAGCTGTTTTGACCAACTTAATGCAGAAATTGTTTGGTGACTTGCGTTTCAAGGGATTATTTTTTTATTTGGATGATTTGATTATATCAAATTGATTTGATTATATGGCAATGGAGAAGTGCATAGAGCATGACATAGTTCTACACTTGCTTTTTGTGGATTATAAAAGAGCATTTGATAGTCTTTGCAGAACGAAGTTACTTGAAGCCATGAACAATAACGGTTTGCCATCAAAACTAATTAAGCTGGTGTCGGCTACCCTGAACGAGACATACTCTAGGGTAAGGATAGGCAAGTCTGTTGGAAGGCGTTTTCCTGTGAAGTATGGAGTAAGGCAGGGAGACGCTCTCTCGGCATTGTTGTTCAATTTAGCTCTGCACGAGGCAGTAAAGGACATTGCACATGAAAGTACTGTTGTGAATAGATTGTGGCAGGTCTGTGGATACGCAGATGACTTGGTCATATAGCAAGAACTGTGCCGGCCTTGAGAGAAGCTTTCACTCTACTGGTGAACAATAGTGTGCCAATGGGTTTGAAAATCAATGAGGCCAAGACAAAGTATTTAAGAGTGTCACCAGCCGTAGTTAGGGGAGCTACTAGAAATATGAAAATTGGACCCTACACATTTCAGCAGGTGGATGACTTTGTATACCTGGGAACGCTTGTGACAAGTAGTGGTAAGATCACAGCTGAGATACAAAATAGAATAATGGCAGGTAACAGGTCATTCTATGCAAGTATAAAGTTATTCAAGTCTCGACTACTATCAAGAGCTACAAAGGTGAAGTTGTATAAGGCATTAGTCAGGCCTGTAGTATGCTATGGCTCTGAGACTTGGGTACTTAATGCTGGTGACATGGAAAGGCTACGAATTTTTGAAAGAAAGGTGATAAGAAGGATCCTTGGCCCTGTGTGTGAAAATGGACACTGGAAACGGAGAAAAAATTGTGAAATTGAGCGTTTCTTGGGCAGTGAGGATATCGTCAGATTTATCAAGGCTGGCAGGATTAGATGGATAGGACATATGGTAAGGATGAATGATGAAAGAGTTGCAAAATGTATATGGAGGGAAAGGCTATACAATAGAAGAAGAAGAGGTAGGCCTAGGAGTAGATGGACGGATGATGTGGAGAATGATTTAAGGACGCTTGGAGTTCGTAACTGGAGAAGGCAGGCACAGGATCGGGAGAGATGGAGGGGCTATGTCTGGGAGGCCAAGGGTTGTAACGACCTGTAGCGCTGAGGAGTAAGTAAGTAAGTAAGATTTGATTATATATACTGACACTCTCGAAAATCATTGGAAATTATTAGATGAAGTTTTCTGTAGATTAAAACGATCAAACCTGACAGTGAACCCTCAGAAATGTAACTTTGCTGCTAACAAAATCAATTTCTTAGGTCATTTGGTTTCTCATAATAGTATTTCAATCGACCCAGAAAGAACAAAACCAATTGTTAATTTTCCTGTTCCAACTAAAGTAAAAGGAATTGAACGATTCTTGGGAATGGTGCAGTTTTTCTCTAAGTTTATCCCCAACTTAGCACAGATTTCAGCCCCATTGAATGCCTTGAGGAAGAAAAATGCGAAATTCATATGGAATGATGAATGTCAAAAATCGTTTGATAAACTAAAACAGATTCTGTCACAGCCTCCGCTTCTAAAAATGGCTGATTTCAATGAGAAGTTTATTTTGAGCACTGATGCTTCTTCAATTGCAATAGGATGTGTGTTGGGTCAGATGCAAGATGGAGCTTTTGCCCCATCGCTTATGCATCACGCACCCTATCACCATTAGAACGAAAATATTCCACCTATGAAAAGGAAACTTTAGCTGCACTTTATGGAGTTGAGAAATTCAAATATTTCCTTGAACATACAAAATTCATTCTGAGAACTGATTGTAATGCACTGCAATTTGTCTTGAACCACCCAAAGCAACTTGGTAGGATAGGGAGATGGGTTCTAAGGTTATCTGCCTTTCAGTTTACTACAGAGCATGTGAAAGGCGTTGACAATAAGGTCGCCGATTGCTTAAGCCGTATGTTTGAAGACTCTCCTCCCGAAGTAATAGAGCAGAATTTATGTAGTATAAATTTAGTAGATTTCCCACTCAGTTTCACTGATATTTCAACCTATCAGAAGCAGGACGAATTTGTGAAGGAGATAATGGAATCAGCGAGTGCTGGTAATGATATCTTTCCGTATCAAATAAAAAAAGGGAATTCTAGTATGCAATGTTCGAAATTCAACTGAACCAAAAATAGTACTTCCCCAAGTTCTAAAACCTATGGTTTGCAAGTATTACCACGAATCTTTGTTTGGCGCTCATCTAGGATATACAAAAACTTTGAATAAAATTAAACAGGTTTTCACTTGGAAAGGAATATCCAAAGATGTAGGAGTATTTATTAAAAAACTGTAAAATATGTGCATTATCTAAACCAGCACAGAAGGCTAATTATGGCTATATGGCTTCCAGTGTCGCTTCTTACCCAATGGAGAAATTATTTATAGACTTTGTAGGAAAACTCCCAAGATCTTCTAAAGGTAATTGCATGATTTTTATTTCGAATTCCTCACCACTGGAATGGTACTAGAAATTTCACTAACCCCTCCACCATCGGGGTCTCGCATGATTTCCAAACTTAATTATAGTTGTCTGAGAATTTAGGTTCTCAAAAGACACTATAGACCATTTAAATCCACCTTTGTAGCTAGCAGCGCGAGTTTTTCATCCATAGCCTTACTAAACCGCTTTTCAAAACGGTCAAATAGTGATTCAATAAAGTCTGAGTTCACATTACCGGAAGCTTTAACACTTGGGTCTGGAGCATGCTTTTTCTGTTCCATCTCTTCGAGCTCAGGCGAACTTTTAGCACGAGGACTCTTCTTAGCACTATCGTCCGGTGAAAAGTATTGTTCTTATTATTCTTCGAGCTCAGGCGAACTTTTAGCACGAGGACTCTTCTTAGCACTATCGTCCGGTGAAAAGTATTGTTAGATACTGTTCTTATTCATTCAGCTTCGAATATTTCGATTCACTTGAGAACAATTTCACAAATAAAAAACAAATTGATAATTCAATTTATTACGAAAGAACTTTTAGCTCTAGGTCTCTTTTTAGCACTACCGTCTGGTGGATACTGTTTTTATTAATTTAAACTTTGAATATTTCGATTCACTTGAAAACAATTTCACAAATAAATAACAAATTGATAATTCAATTTATTACGAAAGAACGTTTTAGGTTAAACATGCACTAAATGAACCGATTAAGCACGACCCGTCCGGAAACTTGAGATAAGAGAGCAACTTGAGATAAGACAATTCTGCGACCGCTCCGTTCAACAGCTCACTATCAACTCCTAATTTGAGAACATACGATTTGAAATCGAAAAGTTGTCAGTTGTAATTGGGGAATGATTTTAAAAAACCAATACTTTTATTTTCCATAACTGTACTCATAAAAAATAATATGATAATATATTTTATATTCAAATGAAACGTTTAGTTTTTAAATAAAAAAATATTTTTGAGCCCCAAAATCCATTGGAGAGTTACCGAATTGCTTGATCAAGAGATTCAATTGATTGATGATAAAGTTCAATTGCGCCGTGAACATAGAGAATTTGATCTTCATCAAGTTCAAATGTTTGGAGACAAAAGTCGTGTTGCCAATACATACATAGAAATGATTCTCATTAATCATTCGTGAACAGTACAGGGAAATAATTATTTCACAATTGAAAATAATAATTTCACACATACAAAGCCTATGGAATACTGTGTACGTAGTACAGTATCCTTTCCTGCTCAAATCAAACCTTTACTGTAGGCTACAGAAGAGTCACGACATGTCAATTGGAAAATTTTCTCATTTTCAAATGTCTGCTCATGATATGATATCTTCTCATTTACATTTGACGATTTCTCAAATACAATTCACTACTCTCAATTACATGTGTGATGACTTCCTAAATACAATTGACTATTCTCATTTAGGCTACATCTGACATTCTCTCAATTACAAGTGACTATTCTCAAATACAATTGATACTTTCTCAAATTAACTTTTTACTTTCTCAAATAAAATTGGAAAAGGTGTTGTGACTACTATTTTTTTTTTTTTTTTTTTTTTTTTTTGAGCAGGGTATGATTACTAAATCTTTTCTCCGGAACAACGTCTTTTCACAAAAAGTGAGCATGCCGTACACAAGTAAAATATTCAATCCAAGGTTTACAAGAGAGTTTTTGCAAGGATTGGCAGACACAGAAGAAAATGTCAATATGGAGAGAAACTAAGAGACAAATTTCATTTTATCATATTATCATAGGCTATCCTGATCTTGAGATACAATGTTAGGTTAGCAAAGTTTGAGGCATCCGCTTCTCTAAAACAGTAAGTGAATTCTCAGTGAAGCCTGTTCAAGAATATAAACTTACTGACGTGCTATTCTTGAATCTTAACAAGCCTCCCATTCGCATCATTCTAGCAATAACCCAAATTCAATGCGGAAAATTCTCGGGAAATTGTGTTACCAAGTCACCATTGATTGTGATGAACCTAATTTGGCGTTGAATTGTAGAGGATTTTATTCTCTTGGAAACAGTTCTGGATTTTTTCACTATGAAAGGTTTTTGAGTTATATGGAGAAAAAAACAGGTATTTTTAACACTGTAAGGTTAGCAGAGGGTATTTTTCTGTGAAGAATCATTTTCAGACTATTTGTACCAAATAACTAAAAGATCAGTACCACAATACATTCTGGCAGCATGTTTCCTCGCTCCCTTCTCATGTCTCAAGTGAATGAACAGAAAAATAAACTATGAATTCGCTAAGCTGTGACTCAATGAGTCTGAACGAAAAAGGAGATGAGTTGCTGATTCATAAATTCACGGCAAGCCCCATAGCACACCAGTTACTTCGAACAGTGAAGGAGACAATGGAGATATGCAGGGATATGCAAGTAGCCCGCATTGTATGCTCAATCCGTAAATGAGTTTTGTGTAAGTGTGTATTAGCGATCGTAGCACAACGTGGTGGCAATTTTGGAAACTGGAGTGTATCCCAATTAGGTGGAGTACTAACAAAATGGGGAGATTTTTTTTTATTACGTTTTTACATGGTTTTAAGCATGTAGAAGTGATTTTTACTAAAATTGAGCAGTGACACTACGGGGTCTCCCCTTAGTGTACACACCTCCCCTTAATGTGCTGTGTATACTTGATTGTCTCCCCGTATTATACCTTGTTCCAACACACACACACACACACCACACACACACACACACACCACACACACACACACACACACACACCACACACACACCACACCACACACACACACACACACACACACCACACACACACACACACACACACACACACACACCACACACACACACACACACACACACACACACACACACACACACACACACACACACACAACACACACACACACCACACACCACACACACACACCACACCACACACACACACACACAACCACACACACACACACCACACACCCACACACACACACCACACACACACACACACACACACACACACACACACACACACACACACCACCACACACACACACACACACACACCACACACCACACAACACACAACACACACACACACCACCACACACACACACCACACCACACACACCACACACACACCACACACACACACACACACCACACACACACACCACCACACACAACACACACACACACACACATACAGACCAATACCCAAAAACCACTTTTTTGGACTCAGGGGACCTTTAAACGTATACAAATCTAGTAATTGGGGTACCTTTATTTTTCTCGGAAAGCAATACTTCCCTCACCTATGGTAATAGGGCAAGGAAAGTAATAAACACAAATTAATTCTATAATAGCATAATCGAGTATTTATGGCCATAAATGAAATTAATAGAGTATTAGAGTTTGGTCTATTTGTGCTCACTTGATAAGTGACAACGGCCCCTTATCAGTAAAAACAAGTCTTCAATTAACTCTCATTTCCACAACCTCGCTCTCTGTGGTAGATACATATTCTGCTGCTTCGAAAATATTATCCAGTCCACTCAATTCCTACAAAAAGAGGATTGAGAAATCGGACAATTACGGATTTCAGCTATGAAGTACAATACAATCATAAATAATATAGTACAATGTTATCGTAGTGTGTCATAACTCGTTTCAGAAAAGTAATGGAGCTGTCATTATTGAGCGCTAGTTGATTAGCCTACCGTTTTGTCATCATGAAGCCAACAGGAAAACACGATTCTTGGAAGTTCCGACAATAATCGGCTCATGACGTGATCACAGCTATAAAAAATTACGGCTATAAATTGTTCTTTCATATTCAAAATGAGCCAGTGTGAGTCACATGATGGTGCCTTCTACAGTTTATCTGCTGCTGCTTGGTATTTTCGGAACGCTTATGGTTGGTGATTGTCTTACACATTCTGAATCAGTTCAACAAAACTTGATAGTTAACACTCGATTAGGTCAGCTGAGGGGAAGCCGGCTCGAAACTTGGACTAATCAGGCATTTTTTGCCTTCAGGGGAGTTCCCTATGCTGAACCTCCAGTTGGAAAGTTGCGATTCAAGGTAATAATAATAGAAAATTTGATTCTCTAGTAATAAAATAGTATATTAGATCTATAGTAGTGGACTAGTATCATAAAAACATGAATGAACATTCATCTCACTGGCTAATAATCGTGGATGATACCGTGTTATGACATTGAAACTCCAGATTGGGGAATACTACTTGCAGTAACTAACTCCAGCTGTTTTAGTTTCATCTGATACTGAATTTATACGATAGATTCAACGACACGAGATATACTTACAGACTAAATAAGTCTTCATTTATCAATTTGATACATAAATCTCTGATTGTACGGAATAACATACTTATATATTAATAATTGAGCTGCAATTTATAGTAGCATGTAATATTGTCATGGATGATGTTGATTTTATTCTTCTTGAGATTAATTAGTGCAATAAAGTACTAAATGATAGATTATATTCATTAGCAATGATCATACTGCAGAATAATTATTAGACAAACCAAAGAAAAATAATTAATAGACAAATGACATATGAAAAATCAGTTCATATCCTGCATGAAATTTGTAAAGAATATAATTTCAAGATATTGAGGAGGGAAACAAAAATCATGGCTTTCAAAGGAAAGTACCCAAAAAGATCAAAGATTGTGATAGACAACAAGGTATTGGCAAGTGTCTCAGTTCACATGTCTGGGTTGCGAAAATGGCTATAGAGATGAATTTGATGTAGAGTAGAAAATAGGAAGGTTCCAAATGATTTGTGAAAGTATCAGTAGGACATTGGGGAAGAAAGCTACCACAAGCACAATAATGACATTTTATAAGACAATGGCAGCTCCACTACTTCTCTATGGTAGTGAATCGTGGGTAACATCAAAGCCACTTGAGAGTTAAACCTAGCTCCGCAGTGCAGGCTGGTTGCTTGGCTGAATCGGACTAGGCGCTGAAACAGCAAATAATAGCAGCGTTGGTGGGAATGCGAGCGGCCGCAGTAACGTCCTCCACCCAGCAATGGTCGGTGTAGTTCCGCCTAGCGGACAGACGAAAGAGCAAACCAGTCGGTTATTTGATCCCTCTAGCCAGGCTTAGCCAAGCAGCCGAGACAATAGAACAATGGAGTGGCGGTCTTATTCGCGTTCATCAGCAGTTTTCTTTCTCACAATTATTTTGATTTTTGTGTGTCAATAATAACTCCAGTCACCAGTAAAAAGTTCCCAGAAACGTGGTGTACTACCATATTGATGACTTTTCATGATGATTTTTAATTATTTAGAAACATTGTTGACATTCTGAGCCTTTAGGCTAAACTTGGGGTCGCTGAGAACGAATCTGCAATCAGAATTTCTCTATCACGAAAAATAACGAAAAAAATCCAGCTGTTGATCTTCTGGCAACCGTTAACAGTCATCCTGCAATGCAGCCGAAACACTTCCAAGCCAGACACCCATCTCAAATGACAACAACGCCAAGCTGTGAGAAACCATCCTGCACTGTGGCGCTAGGCTTAGTTCTGCAAAGAAATCTCATCTCAGCTGCCTGTACTTAACCTAGCGCCGCAGTGCAGGATGGTTTCTTACAGCTTGGCGTTGTTGTCATTCGAGATGGGTGTCTGGCTTGGAAGTGTTTCGGCTGCATTGCAGGATGACTGTTAACGGTTGCCGGAAGATCAACAGCTGGGTTTTTTTCGTTATTTTTCTTGTTAGAGAAATTCTGATTGCAGATTTGTTCTCAGCGACCCCAAGTTTAGCCTTAAGGCTCAGAATATCAACAATCTTTTTAAATAATTGAAAATCATAATGAAAAGTCATTAATATGGTAGTACACCACGTTTCTGGAAACCTTTTACTGGTGACTGGAGTTATTATTGACACACAAGAATCAAAATAATCGTGAGAAAGAAAACTGCTGATGAACGCGAATAAGACCGCCACTCCATTGTTCTATTGTCTCGGCTGCTTGGCTAAGCCTGGCTAGAGGGATCAAATAACCGACTGGATTGATCTTTCATCTGTCCGCTAGGCGGAGCTACGCCGACCATTGCTGGGTGGAAGATGTTACTGCGGCCGCTCGCATTCCCACCAACGCAGCTATTATTTGCTGTCTCAGCGCCTAGTCTGATTCAGCCAAGCAACCAGCCTGCACTGCGGAGCTAGGTTTAGGCTGTGACAGAAGAGTCAATGAATGTATCAGAAATGAGGATATACGGAAGGAGATGAATATCTTCTGTCTGAATGAGAGAGTTGCATCTTATCGTCAGCAATGGGAAGAGCATGTGGAACGAGTGTCAGCTGATAGGCTTCCACTGAGAATTTTCAAGTATGAACCGGTAGCAAAAGATACATATGCAGGCCACGAAAAAGATGGCAATGATCATTATTCATTGGTTGAGTTCAAAGCCACTGATCAATTTCATCAGTTTTTTTTACATTCAGTAAAAAACGTGATCACAGATTAGTAATCACAGATGAACCACAGAATGGAAAGTCGGCTAGTATCTTGACGCCATAATCCGCCATCTTGAAAGAAAGTGTAGCATTGTAATACAGCAGTAGTTTTAATTTCTTACAAGATGATGCAGTCATGTGTCGTGGTCTTGGTGCACTCAAATCTTGATTAGATTGTTACCTTTCATTTTGTGTGTATTCTGTGGCTGAACGGTTGCTCATGAGTCATGACTGACAGATGTTTCCCATGTTGATCATATTTTGTAAACAAAACTAGAACTTAACCTATTTCATTTTAATCAATTAAAATGGAAAACCGTCAGGTGATTGGAGTAGTTTTAAATGCTTTGTAAAATATTTTAAATGTTATTGAATTTATGTAATCATGCATTTCTCTGCTCCCAAATACATTATAATGGAGTCCATTATTATAAACAACCTTGTATTCAGCTATGTCTGTTTACGTTCAGCTACTCTATTTACATTCTTCTCCATTGGTGGAAAAGCACAATTAACTGATGAGTGAACGAACCGGATATGACGTATTTTTTTTCTTATCAGTTAGACCAAAGACTTTGAAGAGGTATAAACGCACAATACTTATATGCCTTCCCAATGCTAGCTCTTACTTGAAATAAAAGTTTCCATTGAGGTATTTTAGCGTGAGATATTATATATGATATATATTTTTTGTAATATTATAGATCACAAAAATCTTCAAGATCTTTAGTATGTAATAATCTTCCAGGCTGTCCCCTTAATGGCCGATTTCAATTCCAAATAATCTAGTGCTGCATGTGAGTCTATGCATCGTTCAACAACAAAACAGTACTTCGTTCAGAGCCACATTCACTCACCGATCTCATCATTCACTCACCGATCAGTGGCTTTGAACTCAACCATTATAAGATAAGAACAGTAGATTGTAGTGATGCTTATGATGATAGTGATATTAGATCAGATTATATTGATGATATTAATTTATACATTTTAATTTTTTATTTTTATTCTTATTACAAGCTGAATGTAAGTCGGAACAGGCAATAGCCTAATCCCTGTTTGAAAGAAGAAGAAGACAAATGAAAGTACAACTGTACAACCATCTTATTAATATGGCGTATACTGAATAATCTAACAATGACAATACTCATTGGGAAAAAAGTAGATATTTTGGGTCTAGATTGTAGGTATTTTCAACCAATAAAGTTCTTCTTTAACACCTACCAGTGACACAATTCTATGATAGGTAGATCATAGAATTGGTTCATCATCCTTGGTTCATCATCCTTGGTTCATCATCCTTGGTTCATCATCCTTGGTTCCTTGAATTGGTTCATCTTTTCCTGGTTCATCATCATTATTGGCACTACAGCCCAAGTAGAGCCTTAGCCTTCACAGCCACATCCTTCCATCTTTCTCGACATTCTGCTGTTCTTTTCCATCTTCTTATAACCAGTCTTCGCAAATCCTCCTCCACATCGTCAACCCACCGCTCTCTTGGTCTTTCTTGTAGTCTTCTTCCTTCGTGTTTGCCTTCCAGCACCATTTTTGGCACCCTCCCTTCCAGCATTCTGTACACATGATCAGCCCATCTCAGCCATCTCATAATTTTCACAACAGAATGGAATACTGGTCTCCTCGAACAATCTTCCTAGTTCCTCGTTTGTTCTTATCCTCCATATTTAATTTTCCTTGATCACTCCAAAAATTCTTCTTAAAATCTTTCTTTCCCATCTCTGTAGCAGACCTTCTTCTCTTCTAGTTAGTGTCCAAGTTTCGGCCTCATATGTCATTATTGGTCTTAAAACTGTTGTGTAAATTTTTATTTTGCCTTTTTTGACACATTCTTGGACTAGAGGATATTCCGAAGGGCGAAATAGACCCTATTTCCGGACATTATCCTAGCATCCACTTCTTTAGCCACATTATTTTCTTATGTTACTTTTCCTGGTTGAAATATTAAAAAAATAGTTCAATGGAAGATCAAATTAAAATCGATGAGGGGTTTAAAAAGCAAATGGTCTATTTAGGTCAGGAAAGCTTTTGTGTGTTCTGGTTGGTCAAATGCTTGAATCTTCAAGGAAGCCCAAAGTTCCCTGTTATCGGGCACCTATCAATGCAATCCTCAGTCTTATTTCAATAGAATAAAGAATTATCACCAAGAATTGCAAAAGAAAAGGATGACTCTATCAATGTTAAGGTAGACCTGTCTCCGATGACTTTACCTGAACGTAAAGAATTCTCAAATAGATTATTCGTAACCTGGTTGACCAACCCAGTGGCTTATCTATTTTTATTCAATTTTCAGGTTATGAAAATAGATTATTAAACTATAATTCTACTATTCTTTATTAAATTCATTGACTTATATTTTTGTAATAGTTACAGTTGAAGGGCACGTTGTCTTGTACGTATTTTTATTGCAACCACATCCTATCCAATATCAAGTGAATGCAATGATGCTATCGTTCATACCAAAACTAATAACTACTCATAATAACATTAGCAATTATTTATTGACTTAAAAGATAAATCAGCTATGATTCAAGAATCAACCCCAGACCTGGTGTTGAATACCTTAGTTATTTAGAAGGATATAGTAGTGACTCGGGATCCAACAATCAAGATTCAAAAGCCTTTGGTTATGAAGACCTGGAATTACAATAATTAATCAATCTCAGACGCATTTTCTTGATGAAAAAACCAAAATTCATTTTCGACTGAATTAGATATTGTTCCGAATTTGAATTTTCCAGGCACCGGTACCAGTAAAGAAATGGAAAGGTATGTGGAACGCCACTTCAGATGCTGCAGTATGTCCGCAAATTGGTGGGGAAACAGTGGGACCTAACAACGAAGACTGTCTATACTTGAATGTCTACTCAAAAAAAGTACGTTTTTTATGTACATCCATTTTATTAGGCTTCATACTTGATAATGATGTGTCTTTATGATTCAATCTATAAGGGAACTGACAAATTATTTGAAATGCTTAAATTGAAATTAAAATTTCAAGCTTGAAAACAATTTCATATAAGACAAAACAGAGAATATAAGTAATAAGGTGGATTTGCATTCTTTACTAATATCGAAAGAGTTTGAGAGTTGAATTGTATGACAGATGAACTTGAACCGTGAAAGTTGGCTAACACACATTATGAAATTCAGTTCTGCTTGCCAAGTCATGCTGAATAACGGACCAACTTCACCTGTTGTAACTCACTCGTCAACTTGTAAAAACTTGAGGGAGTTCGAAGTTCCACTTGATTAACTTTCAAACTAATCATTCTACTAGCTGAAAGCTGACTTGCTTGTTAGCTAAGTATTCCTGCTTAATACAAATAACGTTGAATAATCAATCATTTCAAGAATTGGTCTATTGGAGAATTACACTTTTCTACACTGAATATCTAATGAAAAAATCTGGTGTGGTGCACTCACACAACTTTCCTTGAGCTATGAAAATTGATCAACTGACGCTAGTGCTCCCGTGCATCTCAAGTATACTTTTCTGAGATCTGAGCCAGCTGGTGACAGGACAATAGCGCTGCAGACACACGAAGTCTGCTATCTCTTCATAGTGAATGATTTTATAGAATCAACAGTTGCCAACAGTTTTCAATTGAATAATATTTTTTTCTCTAATTTCGAGGTCATTCTCAACTTTAGGTGGAAATGCTACTGAACATTAATTGTAGAGATTTTTAAACTCAATCTTCTCCACTTGAAATTTTTTGGCGCACACACACTCATACACACACACACACACACATACACACACACACACACACACAACACACACACACACACACACACACACACACACACACACACACACACACACACACACACACACACACACACACACACACACACACACACACACAACACACACACACACACAACACACACAACACACACACACACACACACACACACACACACACCACACACACACACACACACACACACACACACCACACACACACACACACGCACATACATACAGACCAATACCGAAAAACTACTTTTTTGGACTCAGGGGACCTTGAAACGTATAGAAATTTAGAAATTTGGGTACCTCAATTTTTATCGGAAAGCAATACTTTCCTTACCTATGGTAATAGGGCAAGGAAATTAAAAGGCTATTGACACATCAACAGTAGGATTAGCCTTATTTGCTCAAGCTTATGATCACTAATAACATCATGAAAATTACATGCATTTCAAAAAAGCTATTGTGAAATCACAGAAGTCAAATTAGATTTTATGATACCTATAGTATGTTCTGTTTATTTCAGCTTGACGATAAAAACCCTGTTATAGTTTATTTTCATCCTGGTGGATTTTTTGCCATGACTGGAGCCAGCTATTGGAACGGACCAGACTACCTAATGAATGAAGATGTTGTTCTAGTCACAATCAATTACAGATTGGACGCATTGGGTGAGTGAGTGAATGAGTGAATCATTCTATTCCGCATATTATAACATAAATATGATTATGGAAACTATTTTTGGTTTGCAACAATATTTTTCTTGTTTCCTGTACTCTAAGTACACTCAACAATAAATTTTTCATTTTTCGACTGAATTAGATATTGTTCCGAATTTGAATTTTCCAGGCACCGGTACCAGTAAAGAAATGGAAAGGTATGTGGAACGCCACTTCAGATGCTGCAGTATGTCCGCAAATTGGTGGGGAAACAGTGGGACCTAACAACGAAGACTGTCTATACTTGAATGTCTACTCAAAAAAAGTACGTTTTTATGTACATCCATTTTATTAGGCTTCATACTTGATAATGATGTGTCTTTATGATTCAATCTATAAGGGAACTGACAAATTATTTGAAATGCTTAAATTGAAATTAAAATTTCAAGCTTGAAAACAATTTCATATAAGACAAAACAGAGAATATAAGTAATAAGGTGGATTTGCATTCTTTACTAATATCGAAAGAGTTTGAGAGTTGAATTGTATGACAGATGAACTTGAACCGTGAAAGTTGGCTAACTCACATTATGAAATTCAGTTCTGCTTGCCAAGTCATGCTGAATAACGGACCAACTTCACCTGTTGTAACTCACTCGTCAACTTGTAAAAACTTGAGGGAGTTCGAAGTTCCACTTGATTAACTTTCAAACTAATCATTCTACTAGCTGAAAGCTGACTTGCTTGTTAGCTAAGTATTCCTGCTTAATACAAATAACGTTGAATAATCAATCATTTCAAGAATTGGTCTATTGGAGAATTACACTTTTCTACACTGAATATCTAATGAAAAAATCTGGTGTGGTGCACTCACACAACTTTCCTTGAGCTATGAAAATTGATCAACTGACGCTAGTGCTCCCGTGCATCTCAAGTATACTTTTCTGAGATCTGAGCCAGCTGGTGACAGGACAATAGCGCTGCAGACACACGAAGTCTGCTATCTCTTCATAGTGAATGATTTTATAGAATCAACAGTTGCCAACAGTTTTCAATTGAATAATATTTTTTTCTCTAATTTCGAGGTCATTCTCAACTTTAGGTGGAAATGCTACTGAACATTAATTGTAGAGATTTTTAAACTCAATCTTCTCCACTTGAAATTTTTTGGCGCACACACACTCATACACACACACACACATACACACACACACACACACACACACACACACACACACACACCACACACACACACACACACACACACACACACACACACACACACACACACCACACACACACACACACACACACACACACCACACACACACACACACACACACACACACACCACACACACACACACACACACACACACACACACACACACACACACACACACACACCACACACACACACACACACGCACATACATACAGACCAATACCGAAAAACTACTTTTTTGGACTCAGGGGACCTTGAAACGTATAGAAATTTAGAAATTTGGGTACCTCAATTTTTATCGGAAAGCAATACTTTCCTTACCTATGGTAATAGGGCAAGGAAATTAAAAGGCTATTGACACATCAACAGTAGGATTAGCCTTATTTGCTCAAGCTTATGATCACTAATAACATCATGAAAATTACATGCATTTCAAAAAAGCTATTGTAAAATCACAGAAGTCAAATTAGATTTTATGATACCTATAGTATGTTCTGTTTATTTCAGCTTGACGATAAAAACCCTGTTATAGTTTATTTTCATCCTGGTGGATTTTTTGCCATGACTGGAGCCAGCTATTGGAACGGACCAGACTACCTAATGAATGAAGATGTTGTTCTAGTCACAATCAATTACAGATTGGACGCATTGGGTGAGTGAGTGAATGAGTGAATCATTCTATTCCGCATATTATAACATAAATATGATTATGGAAACTATTTTTGGTTTGCAACAATATTTTTCTTGTTTCCTGTACTCTAAGTACACTCAACAATAAATTTTTCATTTTTCGACCGGATTTGACTTATGATGCATGATTTTGGACCACCTTGACAAGCCGAGAAGAATGAAGTGTAGTACGAATACGATGAAATCTGAGCATTGTGTCAAAAATTATAAGTGTTTGAAATTTTGATCCTTTAAGTGTCCTTAGGCGCGCCTCTCCACTAGGAAATACTGAAATGAAGTGCATCCAACGGGTGATTTTTATAGAACGTAGTATCATGGACTTATATCATCGTGCGAAATATCGATGTGACGACAATGTAAGTTGGTGATGATGGTTGAAGCTAAAAATAAGGTGTTTTTTACAATACAAGGAGCATTGTTGTCGGATGTACCTGGAGATCTATATGAGATAGAGCGCTCTACCTGATCTCAGATTGTAAAGCACAAAAACAACGTCCAGAGAGATTGAATTATACATATTCAAGGTAACAATCGGAAAATATTGTTGATCAAAGACTAAAATTCATCAAAATTTATTTTTTTCTACAAATTTCACTCATTTTTGAAAAATTATAACTTAGTACTCATTGGAGATAGTACTGAATGATCTCATTTTATTCAGAATTTTATAATCCAAACAAAATGCACAGCAAATTTTTCTGTCCCATCACTGGCACAGATAGCTGAATACTGGAAAATTCGAGGTTTTTGGGCCACTCTGTATCTAGCACAAGGGAATTTTGCATGAAGAAATTGGTTCTGGACTTTTCCTATGTACCCAAATAATATATGAAAAATCAGAACTATGATATAAATTGCATGCACCAATGTATATAGTGACTGGACTATTAGTATAATTTTTTATAGCAATCGCATTAACAGGTCAATGTTCATCAAGAGGAGCTTAAAAATCTAATTTTGTCAATCCTTTTGATCCCTCTCACAGTATATTTCTACTATTTGACTCTGTACATATTGTCATGTATTCGTAACAACTGAATGAATCAGACTGACTCAATACAAACTTTTCACATACCAGATTTTGCTAACCATGATAGTATTCTCATTGCAAGCTTTTCTGACTTGAAAACGCTTCATTACTCAGAAAAGTCCTCTTCACAAATTCCCTTTAAGGCAAAATGTCAAGCTATGTATTAGGTTATTTGATGAGAAAAATTTAACATCTCTAAGAGAATTCAACATTCAGAATTAAAATTTTCATTTAGAAAAAAGTTCACCTAGAGTGGCCGAGGCAAATGACCTACATACCTTCTTACATAATTATTCTACATTTATATCCATTGTATTCACAAATAACCGAATTATGTGAATAATTTTTCCCACATACCTCACAGTAATTTTATGGTCATTTCGAACTAAATTATTCTCCCTGGATTTATTATTTCTCTTAAACCTTGACGTTGAAACTTCTACTCCGACCCGTGAGGTTTCTTACTGAGCTTATTTTCTCTTGACAAAGCTAACTTATATAATTCTTGTTAGGTTGCTCTTCACATAATCGATCCTTTCTATTACTCTCTAATAAACTTCAAACAAATTTATCCTTTAGAACCTTCTCCAATCTAGACTCAAAATCACGCGTAGTAGACTGTTCCTTTATTATAGCGTACCGTATCAAGCTTTCAAATCATATTCTGGTCGCTGTTCTAGATCATATAAATTGATTCATTCTCTGTAAACAGAAACTGAATGTGAAAACTGGCTTCTCATAATCCCGCAAAGCTCTTGGTAGCTCTTGTCTTTTCGTCTAATACGCATTCACTTAAATACTTATATGCCTCAGTACCTAGAAACGTTGCTAAAACAGAAACTTCACAGACCTCCAGAATTGCGTTGACTTCAAATAAATTGATCCAGTAGTTATTAGAAAATATCACAATCCTCCGAGGGAATATTGAATTCGGGAAGTTTTCCCAAATTCAGAGAACGAACTTCAGTCGAATCCTTGTCGATCCTTTGAAGTTCTTCATTCCTTTCCTTCCCTTGTTTCTTTCTTCTCGTCGCCATTGTTAAGTATCGTTTATTTACTTGGATACAAGAAAAACATAATCAACTTAATGCCATCAGGCCAGATCAAGAACTGACTTTTCATTCCAAATCCAACGTCATCTATTCATTCTAAATAACATATGATTTTCTCAATACATGGCAATAACAAAAGAAGGTAGGATTCTGTTAACTGGAGAAACTTCTTCAGTTCAACTTTGCTGATCTTACCCAGTACTGTACTCGAGTTTGTACGAGGCTTTGTCTATTTAGACGAGGTATCAACTCATAAGGCCTTCCAATCTCATTCGAAAAATATTCTTTTGAATGATAATTATTTGCGTAAGTTAAGGATTACTTAATATTTTTAAACAATCAACTTTGAATAATATAGTTAGGAATAATTCTTTTGAATGATAATTTATCCATGTATGGTATATTCTAGGAATACTCAATATTTCCAAACAAATCAACTGAAACCCTTTCATTCTATGCACTTAATTTATTTTTTCAGTAAATGACTGTAATTTTCAAGTGGTACTCAAAACATAACGTGTTTTCAAAAATAAATGAAGTGCATAAAATACAAATCAATGTGTACAGGGTGATTTGTTAGGCTGATGTTGAGGCCTTGATTGTTTCAGCTTCATATCCTCGAATATTTCAATTCGTAATAGGTTATCCTTCAATATCCTTCAATGTTTCGTGATTTGAATTCATAAAATAGATTTTGCCTATAGATTTTTGCACATATATTAGTGGGTTGTATATTGTATGGTAACATGAATAACCTGTTCACTTCAGGTTTTCTCAGCACTGGAGATGAAGAAGCAGAAGGAAACTACGGACTCAAGGACCAAGTAGCCGCGTTACGATGGGTCAAGAGTCATATCTCCAATTTCGGAGGAGATCCAGACAGTGTCACTCTTGTTGGCTATAGCGCCGGCTCTGCCAGTACTTACTATCATATGCTCTCCCCCATGTCAAAAGGTAATAGAGGGTTTAGTTATATTGAATATCCTCTTCCGAAGTTCAGTATTATTCAATATCGCGTATTCATTACAATAGAATTCATAGTAATTCAACAATGAAGTTCTTTATGAGCAGTTTGGAAACTAGGTGACGTTTCATATATTGAGTTCAATAAGGACCTAGATATCTAGTATAGGAGCAATGAATGAATTCAGTATTTTATAGCAAATTGTGTTATGATCATTTTTTTTTTAAATATTCAATGAAAATCATCGATGGATGAATAGAATTGGGCCACAACGTATTATTACTTTCCTGTCAATTTACAATAATTTTTACAAACAATGCTTCTCTGGTCTGAATCTGCTTCAAATTTATCCATAGTAAAATTATTGATACAGGATGATTTTTTAAAACAGTGGTGATGAAACATTAATTACCGTTACAAGCAACACAACATAAGCACTGTAGGTAGAATAAACTTTGATCCGGGAGTTCAATTCTAATGCAACCTCAAAAATACTTTAATAGCTATTCATGTATTAAGAGAATAATGCGCGACTTTATCGCTCGCGGAAAACAGTTATCACGCGACGCGAAGCGGAGCGTGATAATTTTGCAAGAGCAATAAAGAAGCATTATGCGCGAATTACATACTACATTTTTCTACAACTGCCCAAACCTGTTGAATTACTTATATCGACGGAGTTACAATTAAAGACTTTTTAGGTTAAGATCTGACTTTTTGGCGAGCTGCTTACAATCAGCTGATTAGGAAGCGTAAAAAACTCTTCTGCGGATGTGCAAATGATTTGGGAGCGTAAAGTAAATCTACTGCGCATGCGCGGATGGTTAGTGAGCGAAAAAGTAGATTCTCCTCAGAAATAAGCTGTTTTACGAGGAGAATTGAGTGTGTAAATTCTTTCTTTACGCGCAGTTGTAGAAAAAATATATTAATGCATTCTACCCTTTTTGATAAATAGTGGAAAAACATTCATAAGAATAATTTTCTCAGGTCTGTTTCATAAAGTGATTGCAATGAGCTGTGGAGTGACTCAGAGAGGATTGATTTCCAAAAATCCAATGCAATTCACAAAGAAGCTGGCTGGACTCTTCAATTGTTCTCTCCCTTCAAGTAAGGAAATTATCGATTGCTTGAGAAAAATTCCAGCAAGTAATATAACCAGCCAGTACGATGCTATGAGGGTAAGATTTATTGGATTCGAAAATATTTATATTCTTACCCCGATTAAGTTGCAAATTGTGAGTTTCTTCATAGATTGTAGCTTACTGATATACCGTAGTTTTCTAATGTGCTGTAGAATAATTTTATGATCTGATGAATTCATGTAAGTAGGTACAAACATAAGTTTCCCTGTAATGCATTGGTGGTGGACAAGTATTAAGTAGAAAGATTGTATTAAAAAACATCTTTCTCATTCATCTCTGAAATGAGAGCACTACCACCATCATACTACACTTTATCTACAGGCCAGTACAAGCATTACATAAGAATTCAGATTTGATCTCTGCCAATTATCAATTCTATTTATTCTAAAGTATTTGAAAACTTCTCATTTGCCAAGTTAGTTCATTGTACTTCTGATGGGTGCTGACTTGATAAGAGATGATGATAATTATTATAGAGTGAGGCGATAATAAGAGTGAGGCAAGTGGGTTGGGCCTCACCATTATTTTCCTACTGAATATATTACTATACAGGGTGATTCATAATTATGGTATAATAATTCAATACTTGATAGTAGAGGTAAAAATAATAAAAAAAGTTCTCATAAACATATATCCATAAACGCTTCATTAGCGAGCTATACAGGGTGAAAGATTTCGCCCGGAATTCAGTTCCTCTTGTGAAATACACCAATGCTGAATTGTTTGGGGACTAGTTTTTGAAACACTGATGCTGAATTCATATGGAAAAATATCTGAAAAACTAAATAAAACTAGTCTGGAAGCTGTAGTGTGAGTAGTTTTTGAGAAAAAATTGAAATATGCAAAAAATCTAAGTAGAAAAACACAGACTTCTACTTTTGATGCCCAATAACTTTCTTTAATGACCAGTAAACAAATAATTTTTCGCAATAGAATTTGTAGAGAATTCAATTCTAAAAAGAATGATGTAAGCTGTGTAGACTAAATTCGAATAAAAGTTGGATAAAATGTATTCTTATGTAGTACATTACACCACAAAAATTTGCTGTTTTATGAGGAGATAACTAATAACTCATAAGTTGTACCTGATTGCAAATGAAATATTCGGTTTTTTATAAAAAGTTTTCTTTCATATGAAAGTAGCATATCTAAATGACATTAAACTTATACCAAAAGACTAGTAGATTATGCCATTAAGCCTGGGAGGAAGCTCGAACAGAAGTAGATGATCTCCTATGATTCCTGCCCAAATGTTTACTGAAAACTGATGTTGTGGAAGATTGGGATTGATGGCATGAGGATTCTCAGCTGACCAAATATGTTAGTTGTGGACGTTAACGATAGCTGTTCTTATAAAGTGTGCCTCATCGGTAAATAAAACGGTTTGTAAAAAGTTTAGGTAAACAAGTTTCACTAAAAACCATCGGCAAATACCTGCACAGGGAATACAGTCTTGTGGCAATAGAGTATGAACTTTCTGGAGGTGGTATGGAAGTAATTGTTTCTCTCTTGGTATCCTCCAAATAATAGATTGATTGACATAAAACTGCACTGACAATTCTCTTGTGTTCTTCTCGGGATGTTAATAAATTTCATTAAGAACTTGTTCTTCTAACTCAATAGTCTTAGTGGATCGGGGTCTGCCTGCATAAATGTGCTCTTTGGTTATCAAAGAATCTGTCTCAGACAGACGTTGATGAATAGTGGCAAAAAACCTTGAACTTGGACATACTCGGTTAGGAAAGTTCTCTTGATACAAACGTCTTGCTTCAGTACTATTACAGTAGTGTCCCATTCCATACATTAAATGGATGTCAGCTAACTCGGAGTATGAATAATGTCTAAAATTACCTACCATTTTTTTAAAAGTTGACACTTAACACAAAAGCAAAGTGAGATGGTTACAAATAACTGGTTAATAGGTTAAACAAAAAACACAGTGCGGCTACAGTAGGCCTAACTTACAGTTTGTTTTTTTTTTTGTTCAACAGTGAGCTAAAATATTTCTGAAAATAATTTTCAGCTGATAATTTCTTTCAAATATTTTTTATTTAAAACAAAATGAATCAGCTGTTTTGGAACAGCTGTTCTCAAAATCAATGTTCTATTTGCAATCAGCTACAACCTATGAGTTATTAGTTCTCTCCTCATAAAACAGCAAATTTTGTGGTGTAATGTACTACATAAGAATACATTTTATCCAACTTTTATTCGAATTTAGTTTACACAGTTCACATCATTTTTTTCAGAATGGAATTCTCTACAATTTTTATTGCAAAAAAATCATTTGTTCACTGGTCAGTAAAGAAAGTTATTGGGCATCAAACGTAGAAGTCTGTGTTTTTCTACTTAGATTTTTTGCATATTTCAACTTTTTTCTCAAAAACTACTCACACTACAGCTTCCAGACTAGTTTTATTTAGTTTTTCAGATATTTTCCCATATGAATCCAGCATAAGTTTTTCAAAAACTAGTCCCCAAACAATTCAGCATTGGTGTATTTCACCAGAGGAACTGAATTCCGGGCGAAATCTTTCACCCTGTATAGCTCGCTAATGGAGCGTTTATGGATATATGTTTATGAGAACTTTTTTTCTTATTTTCACCTCTACTATCACGTATTAAATTATTTTACCATAATTATGAATCACCCTGTATATTATATAAAAGTTATTGGTATAACGACGATACTTCCCCAAAGTATTTTTGTCATATTTCAGAAATATGTATGACCTCAATTCAACTGTAATCAATATGTTAAAAATTTCATTGTTTGGAAATTTTAAACTTTTCCCACGAGTTTTATAGTAAAGGAAAGTGTTGTTCTGTAGAATAGAAAAGAAATGAACTTTATGCAACAAAACGATTCAAACAGTTCTCAATGTAGAAAACGAAGAAACGAATTGAAATGATAAACAGTGAATCAGAAGTAAACAGTTCATTAGGCATGGCATTTGCCGTCAGCCGAAGTTGAGCCGTACTCATTTTTCGCATATATCTTGGAAACTTTGCATCTCATGGACATTTGTATTCTGTGCAAAATTGAAGCTTACAAAATTACCAACAAGTTTTATTCCATACATTTTTTCCATATCTCTCATAGTTTCTGAGATATCCGCTCTTGAATGTGAGACATTTTTTGAAAAAACACTTCTGCCTCCTATTTTTTCGGCCTTATAATTTTTGAACGATTGATTAGAAAAATCCGCGCTGATTATGAGCTGATAGAGCATCGAATTATCTTCAATTTGATGTATGTTCACACTATTTTACTCATTTCCCTACCAGTGTTGCAGCAGTTTTAGTGTTGAGAATGAAATTTCCTGTTCAGCAACAATAGATTAGTTGACAATTAAATTCGAAAGGAATGTTTGGAACACAATTTTCGACTTTGCAGCTTTGTTGAGACCAGTTTGAAAGTGAGCATATCAACAATCCCAACCCCTACATCATGTGCTGAAGGGATGAGGGTGGTTTGAAAGTTGCATTTTCCACTTATAACTTATAAGGGGATGTTTCACAGAGACAAGTTCTTACAGAGACAAGTAGTGTTTTTGAACGATATTAGTGTCACAGAGACAAGTTTCATAGGAACAAGTATTTCTATAAATGGCAGTCTCACAGGAACAAGTTCCCACAGAGACAAGGTGAGTCTCACAGAGACAAGGTGAGTCCCACAGAGACAAGGTGAGTCTCACAGAGAGGTATAGAGTCCCATTCGAACAAGTGGAGTGTCACAGAGACAAGGTCAGTCTCACAGGAACAAGGTTGGTGTGGTGTGTTGCCTACACATGAAGATGAAGGCATTCCATTTGTTCTAATAAATTGGATGTCATCTGTTTTTTAATATATATATATATATATATATATATATATATTATATATATATATATATATATATATATATATATATATTATGGTGACATGAATAGAATAGAATGACTGCCTTTATTTTTCTTAGAGAGCGAAGTAAGGGCGCAGTCGACCCTCTCTTACACTCAACTCTCTATCAAGTATTATAACAATACAGAAAATATGATTAAAAACAAACAATAGTTAAGTTGACTACTTATTTAAAATAATAACAAATTTTAAAGTATTGAAAAGAAAGAGAAAAAAAATGACATTGAAAATAATACATAACAATGCTGAATAATAGTATTTTCTGATACTTCATCACTTTAGTAAAAAATAAGACACTACAGAATACAATACAGTAGGCCTACATAGTAACTGAAGTGTTTGCCATACATTTCATTACCTACTTATTATCACTATTTGAATCTCGAAGTGGATAAGTAAATAATTACATTATGATTTATTTGAATAGTAAAATAGAATCTTCCTTCAATCAACAAACAACGTGACAAACAACGCTCCTTCAATCCACGTGACATACATATATAGATATATAATTTACATATGTAAATAATGTGGTAACATCATTTGATGCCAGCTTTAAACGTTTCTCCTGTGGAGAAAAAATGATGAATTTAGTACACTGTTTAGTGGATCCTAGACATTTAGATTCAAATCTACATAACAATTGATTCCCCTTTCCATCCAGGATATTTGTGGTTTCTTAAATTCCGATTTATTGTCCGAGCGAAGTGAGTTCTAAGATTCAAGTGGACGGTTTTGCATTTCTCTTTATGTTTATATGTTCCGCAATTACGGCTAAACGCAGCAATAGATTACCATGACATTTGACAGGTCTTTTCATTTTTAAATTGTGCCTCGACGTATATAGAAGATTTTTGGAAATTTTGAATTTTAAGGTTAATCCAATAGGTAAAAAAGTCTCCTTCGAACGCCAATATTACAGTAAAAATCAGAATAGAATCATTCATCATGAATCAGCTGTCGAGTGGATTTTTAATTGCATGCAATAGCGCATGCAATTAATATCTTTATGTTACTTAGTAAAAAATCTGCTGCCGTGTTGACTATTCATTACATGCAATGACGCATGCAATATTAATAACGGAAAGTAAACATAGTATCTTCTCTCAACCTCTATCTGCTTTTAACTCGGGCTGACCTGTTGCCAGTGTGTTGAAGGAGATCAGCTTTTGATGTTAGCATATTTTTGATACACTAACCCCAACAGCCATTAGCCGTTTTCACACCGACATCTTGCCGACACAACATACAAACAGTATTTACTCTCATGTACAGTATGAGACGAGGCTGTGTTTTATTACTGCGCGAGGTCTACTGTTCATATAACTACTAGTCCAGGATTGAAATGTCGTTTTATAAAAATCATCAAATATTTAATAATTCAATACAATGATACATGTACAAATGTAAAGCTGACTAGCACCGAGGTAGAATCAATTTAATCTTAAATAATTTGAAATATATTTCAAGTTGTTAGGCCTCATTTATTCATTGAACACCTATTTTATCATTATGGGTTATCAGAACCTATTAGAATTATGTAGATTGCCTTTAATGAATAAATTGATTTCCATGTAAATGTATTTCTACCAAACTCCAAAATAACTATTTCAATGTGACTTTTAATTGTTCAGTTAATATCAAATAATTTTGATGCTGCAGTAATTTATACATAAGTGATATCAATGTAAGAAAGAACAGATATTATATACTTCCTGATGAATGAGACAATATTGGAAAGATGTTATCCAACGGTATTGAATACACCCCTGACTATTACTGTATGGGAGTACCACCAGTAATTTATAAGTTTTCAATTCAACAAAAGAATGGTTATAGATAAAATAGTATACTCAACGGTTATAATCTTCTCCTATCTATATTTTTTATTCTAATTATTTTTCATTTTCTTCCTTTTCTTCCTTCTTCTTCTTCTTCTTCTTCTTCTTCTCTTCTGTCTCCTTTTTCTATTATCTTCTTCTTCTTATCGCTTGTTCTTCTTCTCCTCCTGTCGTCTTCTTCTTATTATTATTTTTCTTTTTCCTTAGCTTTGTCCGGCAAGGACTGATTTGTTCTTGTATTATGGAGTCCCTTATGTATAAGGTACCAAGAACAATAATAGGCATATTTCAAGGGCTCAAGAGAATAATAGTACTAATTCCCTCTGTTCTTTTGCTAAGTTGAAACGTGTAGCAACGTGAGTTGAAATGTATAAGTTGACCTAAATTTAAGAAGGCTGATCTTCGAATTGATAAAATGACGACCTTATAGAAACATGATCACAAGCAAATCCCTAATAACATAATGGAGATGGAGACTATTCCTTTTAATGTTTCCTTATCATTATCACCATCCTCAAATGATACGAGTCGATCCATTCGGCGTATTCACGCCGATTCATTTCATCTAGAAATACCATCATCCAAATATTATGGTAACAATGAAGTGTGTGCAGAAAATCTCACTGACACTGACTGTACAACTGTGAGATTAACTATTCTAAGTCAAGGACTCTAAGACTCTCTGTTATGAGGCCGGGTGACATAATTATTCTCGAGTGACGTTTTCATGTGAAAATTTGGATTTTTCTCCCCTCACAGGTTTTTACCTTGGGCTTTATTGTTCTAAAAAAAAATCGTGTATCATTTTCTTTTCATATGTATGTAAATAATGGGTGTGTATGCTGAACAATAACAAATTTGAATAATCAAGATTGATATACAGTTCTTCAAACTGAAAATAGATGCAGACGTGGATAACAAAAAAAAAAATTAGACATACAGTACTCCTCATATGCAGAGTTTCACAATTCTGTAGACAAAGTTAGAATAAATCAATAGAACAGTTAATTTCAATACTGCCATGTACTATGAAAAAAAAATCAAAATGGTACTGGCTCAGTAGAACAAGTAGAATAGCATAGGACTTCAAAAAGAACTCAGATATCCAACGTTTCATTGACCGAGCGAAGTGAGGTCTAAGATTCAAGTCGACTGTTTTGCATTTCTCTTTATGTTCAAATATTTTTTTGTTCCGCATTTACGGCGAAACGCGGCAATAGATTTCAATGAAATTCAACAGGTATATTACACTTTATTGCGCGTCAACGTATATATAGAAGGTTTTTTTTGAAATTTTGCATTTCAAGGATAAAACAAAAAGAAAAAGAGTCTCTTTCAAACGCCAGTATTACCGTAAAAATCAGACTATAGAATTATTCATGATAAATCAGCTGTCGTGTGGATTATTAATTGCATGAAATGACGCATGCAATTAATATTCCAATGTAATTTGGTAAAAATCAGCTGTCGTGTGAACTATTGCAAGCGATGAGGCATGCAATATTGATAACTCAAAGTAGGTAGCTTGTTATTTTCTCCCGACTTTTCTCTGCTTTCAACTCGGTAAGTAGGTACTTCAACTTGGTATGATAGTAGTTATTCACAACAAATTATTAGCATTCTAATTATAATAATTATACTTCATATCAATGATTATTGACGATACATTTCAAACAGCCATTAGTGGCTTACACATCGATATTTCGCCGACACGTCATAACAGCACATAATTCACCCTGATGGAGGCTGTGGTTTTTAACTGCGCGAGGTCTACTGTTCACAGAACTACTAGTTATTTTTCCAACTGAATAGTTCAACAAATTTTATTGAGAGACATCAAATGAAAATGCAAGGTGCTGCATTGTGATAAAGTCACACGGCAGACGCCAGTGTGTTTTTTTCGATGAAAATGGAAAAAGATGCATCAGAAGCTCTGGCATCCAATTATTTATTATTTTACCTGATTTCATGAAGAGTATGAATGAACGCAACTTTGGATCTCAATTAAAGTTAGATTTCTCTAAAAGTGCTTTTTACTCAAAGAGTACATTCAACATTACTCCATATGAATGGTATTATGCCTTCTTTCCCTGTGTCTTGTATATTTGTTACTGTGGGCTGTGTCTTATTTGTTCGACCATTTAGATTTTTTGACAAGTTCCAGATCCCCCTGATTTAGGTGGGCAGTAAATGCTATTTAGTTTATCTATCTATCTATGCATGTAACTGGTTCATAAATTTGAAACATGAAACACCATTATGTAATGCACTTACCAAGTGCAGTCCCAAAATAAGTACTACCAAATGCACTTTCAACTGGACAGTTGGGTTAAGCAAGCTTGAAGCTAGTTGAAGGCTGGCTGACACTCCCCTACACTAATGGAGGCTTGTAACATTAATCCATTGTACCTTGTTGTTCAATATTGTTTTTTCTCTCAATAATTAAACAAAATAAAATAATTATCCACAGATAAAGCATCCTCGTAGAGGGGAGGCAAACAATACTAGCCAAAAATCTATATTTTCCAGGAAGGGTATAATATGGAAAACACATGTTAAATATTTCCTGCCGCCAAAGTGCAGTACTTTATACCTGGCACTAGAATTTTTAGAAATAGATGCATTTGGTTAACTTTGGTTTTACGCTTCAGTGAACATAGTCTATGAGCAGGGTAGTTCTACCTGAGGACACCACCGATGGCTAATTGACCGGGCTTTCCAGAAGTACCTAATGGGAAACATTTGACTTGTTTCATGGAAGACAGGCATTGTAATACTGAATGAGTATTTATAGTTTATAAAGCAAGGCATTTTGGTTGTAATACCCGAGACGTCAGTCTGCAGCTTGTTGTTATGGAATGCAGAAAACTTCTTTCACCAACCTTAGACAATAAATGCTGTTTCAAAAGATGGAAAAGATAGAGACATTACGCTTCCAAAATCTATGGATAGGTTTTGTACTATATATATATATATATATATATATATATATATATATATATATATATATATATATATATATGTGTGTGTGTGAGTGTAGCATAAGGGACACACTATTATTCCTCACCCACCATATAGCTTATAATATATCGAACTCTCTCACATATGATAATGAATTGAAACGCAGATTTCTGTCTTTGACACTAATATCATGCTTTATAATGTTTCAATAGCCATCTAGATCTAGGTGAACTATTTGTAACACAAAAACCTAGTCCCAACCGATATGGTTTTCAGTAACTTTAAGGACATGACAATAAGACAATAATTGTAGGTTGGAAACGTAATTTTGAATATTTATTATAATAAGATATAAATCCCATTTTCCCGGTGCTCTGAACTCGTTATTTGATAATAAGGCTACAGTTTAAGAGCCATCACTGATGAATACGTCACTTAGTATAAATACAGAAGAACAAAAATCATAAACCTTATTCCGGGCCACTTTCTCATTAATTCTAAATTCTCGTATATATGTGTGATAAACGAAATTTGAATTTGAAATCACAACATTCTTTGAAAAACACACAGTTTTGAATTGTGTGCTTATTCTACGAAAATTGAAACCCCTTTCTTGGCGTCTGGGAATAAGAAATATACTGACCGATAAATACAAACAATTTGGATGTAGATTAGGCGACCAGGCCTTGTCTAAAGAATTCAGCTTATAGTCTGTTATACAATAAATGAGCAATTCAATTCATAACATTTTAGAAGTCATCTTATGAATGGTGTAATCATTCATCAAATCAGTCTTATGCACCAGTACAATTGAATAAATTAAGTCATACATTCAAAAAAAAACATAAACTATTTATAAACCCACAGCATTGAATATCACATTTTCAACAATTTGAAAATTAATTTACGGAATAATAAGCATTTTCATTCAGAATTAGATTTACTGCTTTTTTTATTTATTCAGAGGCAAGTTTCTTCTAATATAAGATAGTGGCAGATTATTGAACATGGAGTACACTAAATAGGAATAAATTTCAAGCTCTTACTCAATCTGACATTAGGAGTTACAATACTCTAGTAGTCCAGATGACAGTAGACCTCACTGAACATCCTTTGCAATGTGGTAACGAGAATATTCAGCCATCTACTATAAATACTACCTACTAGAAATACTTTATTGTTATAATGAAGACTTTCATTGTTATAATATCAGGGCTTTTTTAAAATGTTTGCCAATGGCCCCACTAAAAAATCTGATCAGGCTCGTTGGATACTTCCAATCAACCATACGATCACATTTCATTGCATTACATATCACATTACATTATCAGGGCTACCAGACATCGTTTTGCAGCAGTCGTCAATATACTATATCATAATGGAAAAAGTTGAACTTTGATATGAAAGTAATAAACTTACTTCGTTACAAATAAAATCTATTGGTGTGCTAATCTAAATGTTGCACTACTTCAATCCTGTAAAAATGAATACCGGTATAATATACTTATTCTGAATTGATGTAATCCCAAGTCCCATTGCACTTATGATAATTTCAAATGTTACTTTATTAACTCAGTAAGTTCAGAAAATTCTTGCTCAGTTGAATCAGAACTACGATTAAAAAGATGATTTGGGAATTATCAAGTGGCACTTTCTGTTTTTCACTGGGATTTTCATTTTGTAACATGTAGAAACGCCTGTAGAAGAACAATCTGTTGAAATTTTCATGGGAAAGATTTCATGAGGAAAATGAAGCTTTTCATTGATTCGTTTACATTATCATCCGTAACTCGGAACGTCATGATAAATCTTGGCATCTAAAGTTGCGTTTACACCAAAGTTATAAACAAAATGTTAATAGCTTAATCCTTAGATTATTATAGATTGAACGGCACATGAAAAACACATATGTTCATCATGTGTATGATATGTGTAGTTATGTTAAATCTAATAGAATCTATAGAATCTATTGGTGTTAACGCAGCTTTACTCTGTGACTGCCTGAAGTTAATATTATATCAATTTGAATTTACAATTCGAAACCGCAGCTCGGAGAAAGAAGACGATGATTAGCTGATAATATCGGGGACCGAGCTTCGCCCAGGAGTACAGAAGCATAAATAATTTATTGCGAAAGAAGGAATTATAATGAAAACCATTTTGGCCATGTGGTTTTTAAGAAGCGGTGATGAATAGGTCAGTGGTAGGCTATTTGGTTTTGTCCATTTCATATTCATATTGATTATTCTTTCGGGTTGAAGGTCTAATAATATATATACTTATTACTTAGATATATTGGAATAGTTATCTTGGAGTTTGGTAGAAATATATTACATTTGCATAGAACTCAATTTATTTATTTAAGTTATCTCCATAATTCTATCTATCTTCTATCTAATTCTAATAGGCTATCAACCCATCCCTATCTTATATGATAAACCTTTAATCAATAAAGATTTTCTGTGGAAGATACACGACTTAGTGCTTTCTTCCTGAATTGAAAAACTGACTGATGAGCAAAGAATTCAATGTTGATCGGTTCCTCCTATTGATAATCAGGATTATGAATGATGAAACATAATTTTATCCTAGTATTAATTTTATTTTCGAAATTATATTTAACACTTAAATTGAAAATAATGAAGTTACAAAAAAATATATTTTAAAAATAAATTATGAGAACTAATGAGTGTGAATCAAGAAATTAAAAACTTTGAGAAAGTTTTCTTATTAGGAAATAACTTCAAGAAATGTTCATAATATTAATTCCTCCTCATTATCAATTGGCAGCACTTCTTTTGCAGTGTCACTGGTTGGTAGTGATTCATACCATGGATGGAAGATTTCAGGAATAACTCCTTTTCTACACAGATCAAGTAGATCATTTTTCTTCTGCTTGGTGATACTTATTTGTGTCTTGTATAGGGTTAATTTCTTCAAATCATCAACTTGTTTGTAGCTGCTTGATGTTGGTCGTCGTCCAGGTCGCCGCGCACAAATATTAATCCTAGCGTAATCTTCTGAATAATTGTACTTGTACTGCAAGATGTTTGGTGCAGATTTTTCGTACTTGAAGCATTTCACCTTCAGCCAGTTGATTTTCTTACCATCTTCATCGACATTTTTATTTTTTATCATCTGGTCTGACAGATTTTTCAAGTCCAAAAAGTCACTGAATGAAAGTTGACATGTATATGTCGCTACCTCCACGCTATGGAGGTTTGTTGATTTTTGTACTAGCTCTTGCCAACTTGAAAATATTTATGTAGTCATTCACACAGTAAATTGGCATGAATTTCTTTTTAGATTCAATACTGCTGTGCATTGAGTCCAATTCCATGAATGAGTGGCCACTCTCAAGAAACTTCTGTTCTATTATGTCTACATTGAATATTTGAACTGCATTCAGAAGAAGAGCTGCTACTTGAAGATTACGATTTTGCCCTCCACAAGTGTCTGAGAACAAAGTCAAATGTTTTATGTTCTCAGGCAAATTTTCAATATATTTGAGAAGACAGGTACCAATTTCAGAGCTCCCTCTGTGTTCATCAATCTCTGTCCAAAAAAAACACAAACCATTATTGGGAGCACTAGCCTCGTAGATTGTTAAATTGAATGCATTTAGTTTTCTTTTATAATAAGCTAATGATACATCACAGCTTGATAATTGAAGCAGGCTTTGTAAATCGAATGTGACTGACATAAAAGTGTTGTCTTTATTGGCCCGTTCTTTATCTCTACGTTTTTCTCCCTGTGCCTCTGAGTCACGACGCCGATGCTCATTGTACTCGTGCTCTAAATCAGCTTTTTGTTCAACAGTACTATTTTCAAATCGATTACAAAGAACACACTGATCCTTTTTGGTATGAAAAAATGAATAGTTATAATTGTTACAAAATGTTCGCCTGTATGTAATTTCTGATACAATATCTTTTTGTTCATCACCATCCTCTTTGCATTTTTCTACATACATTTTTGATATAGACAACTTTTTATCAAGATATTGTCTTTTTGAAGATTTCCTAACATAATGGCTCTCTACAGACGGGAAGGATTCTATGTGTTTTTTACTTTATTTACAATGTTATCGGGCGTTTTGTTGCTGGAGATTTCTTTCCTCTGTTGTCTTTTAAGGCATAGAAACCTTGTTCATCTTTACCCGGAAATGCACTAATAATGGCTTTATTCGAAATGCACAATGTCTTTGTAAAAAATGCCATACGAAATTTGAATTTGGAGTCTTTTTTAGAAAAAAAGTATTGCTTTGCATTTGTTCGAGCACACTCATCATTTATGCGAGGTCTCCGAGACTTAGGCTCTGATATTGCAACATTTATCAAAATGAAATCTTTTTTCTCTCAAATGTGCTCAAAGCCCAATATTTTTCACATAATATTATTCTCTCTTCTTCATTGAAGATTTCATCACATTTATAGATACATTTTGAGAAATCAATTGGCTTTGGTTTCTTAGCTTTCAAATTTCCTTTATAGTCTGAGTAAGGAAGACAGCTATCTCTCAAACTCTTATTTTTTCTCTCTTCCAATTATTTTCATTCTCTTTCGTCCACCTACTTCTCTTTTTTATCTTATCTTCTCCATCAGTAGGAATTCTATCAACATCAGTAATATTACCATGTACTTCAGTAAGAATACTTCTTTCCTTTAGTTGACCTACTTCAATAATTTCTATTTTACTGTCCTCAGAATCACTCCTTTTGTCACTTCTTGAGGGTAAATCATCTTTTTTATGAATATCAGTTAGAATACGTTTCCTTTTTCTTGGTACTTCAACCTCACTGTCCTCTGAATCACTCCTAGAAGGCAAATAATCTTCATCATCATTATCACAATCACTAGCTCTCAATGTTTCTTCTGCTACACATTCTGTATCCCTGTCCTGATTTGGAACATTGAATGATGAGAGCTGGCTGATATCAGTGTGTTCTATATTAATTGTCTCATGAAAGTCCATATCAATAGCCTCAATAATTTCTCTGTTCTCACTGACATCCACAGTAAGAAAGTTCAAGTCACCAACCTGGGAAACTTCTCTTGATGTTGTAGTCACTGTTTTCTCTGCTTGAAAATCGAGATTCCCATCTTGAATAAGAATTTCTGCTGATGTGTACGGATCCAAATTACTGTTACTTGCTGCATTTTCCACCAGTAGGCCTAAATCATCCTGAACGATTTCTGTTGATGTGAAGTTTAGTTGGTGATCAATCTCGTCTGATGTGACATTGCTGAATTTCACAGGTGAGAGCTCAGTGTAGGTTCGATTTCTGGGTTGATCCACTTCATTTGAATTGAATACCTCTCCTAGTAAACCTGGAAAAAAACAATAAGCTCTATAGATTTTACAGTATCGATGATGATCAATCAAATGAGTACCATTGTGTAAGTGCAAAAAACTGCTCACCAAATTACGGTATTGATGTTTTAATTATTATGTAACTTATGTTTAAGAATGAAATTCATCACTGGATAGATCATGATTCAATGGCAGAAGCCTATGCTTTCCATCAGTAGCCTATATTACAAAATAAAAGATGCATGACATTTTCTTTGTTTTATAAATTGATGTCTTAATAGGAGTGGTTCGTAGCCTTGGCAGCTAAGGCGTCTGAAATTAGATAAATCAGCTGCAGTTAGATAAAACCCACAGGGCCCGGGTTCGAGCCTGGTTGAAGGAAAAGATTTTGACAAATTACAGCCACTCCCGTCTTTTCGGATGGAGACGTTAAGCCGTCGGTCCTGACTGCCTAAAAAGTAGTCATCATATCTCATCATCACCCCACTCATCATCCACGCAAAAGCCTAGAGCTCATGTGGGCATCATCCTCAGCAAAAAAAAATTGTCATATGAATTGAAAGTGAAATTTATTACTGGATGTAAGTTGATTTACAAGTCACGACTTAATGACTGTAGCATAAGTTTTCCATAAATGCATTACCAAATGAAGAATGCATGTCATTATTAGGTTATCCATTTTCTATTAATGGACGTTTTCAAAGATTTCTGTACTGACTATGATAGCTCAGCTTATCAGCTGAAGATGAAGGAAACATTTTCTGTAGGCATCATTGTAACTGGATGAATATATTTTCTTTTTGATGGCTCAAACTTTCATAAAAATAATCTATCCATGCCAAGGATATAATAGCCCATTATTTCAACTCATCACTTTAAAAACAAGCACAGAAGTTCAGTTTTTACTCAATCATACAAATTATTCCAATTCTCACAAGTTGGCCTGATAGAATAATAATTGGACTAATTCATAAACAGCATAATTCTGGTGCAGATATTGATAACCCATTCACCAATTATTTTATATAGGCTATAGGCCTAACATTATTCAATTATAGAAGGCCTACTCATCAAACTTCTTCTCCAAAAATCTCTAGGAGCTAAATCTCTCTAGTATTGCTCTATTTGCCTTCTCTATCAGCCTTCTTGGAAATGAATCGGGAGATTTATAGATCTTTGTTGACAACAATAACAATAAAATTGTGATGCTTTTTTTCCTGATTGTATGGTTGACTATCTCTATAATAATTATAAAGTAGTTACGGTACAATAATTTGTTCAAGTCATCCTAAACCTATCGAAAGCGTAATAGCCTACTGTTGTAGGTTCTAGTTTCAATGATGAATGTTTCACGCACTATAGTTAAGTTACATAGTATAAGACCAGTATTATGTTTGATAGAGTAGGCTTATAGTGGCTTAATAAATGAAATAATAGCAAAAATTCAAGTAACAATACCTAATCCAGATGGAGAAAATTAACTATTTGAATACATTTCTTAGTAGCTACAGTAGCCTAGGCTACTCATGAAAATAGTTCAAAAAACATACCTTTATTCCTCGAACTGGACACTAAACTCATCATACGTCTTGTTCTTGATTCAAATGAGAAATATTCATCATCATCATCATCCATTGTATTACTTTCAAACAAAATACCGAAGCAGTTGAAAAACAACACAGAAACTGATAACCTCAAAGTATCAACCAGAGAATAGAGAAACACGTGAAGCGTTCTTTAAGTGTCGTATTGTTACCGGAAGATGGCACTAAGTCTTCTTTAGTGCAATTCTAGCAGATGGAGTGTATGAATCTTTATAGGTAAAATGCACCAAGAGGACTTAGTGCGTTTCTCTTGTACAAGAATAAACAGGAAATACGAATAATGTAACTAAGTCGTTTTAGTGCTTTTCTCCAGACTTAAAACAGTAGAACATGACTTAATGCTTTTTTGAATCAGCTGAAGCTGAAAAAATAATAACATTAGAAGTTAGTGCCATCTTCCAGTCGAAAGAGCATCAAAAACCATGTGTATTAGTGCAAAAACCTCATTTTGCCTATTTTTTGACTTAGTGCCTTCTGCTTGTAAGTTGAGTGGTAGGCTATTGGCTTTTATGTGCAGAAGACAAAAAATGTTCATCATGTGTATGATATGTGTGTGTTTACTCTGTGACTGCCTGAAGTTAATATTATATCAATTTGAATTTACAATTCGAGACCGCAGCTCGGAAAAAGGAGTCGATGATTAGCTGATAATATCGGGGACCGAGCTTCGCCCAGGAGTACAGAAGCATAAACAATTTATTACGAAAGAAGGAATTATAATGAAAACCATTTTGGTCATGTGGTTTTTAAGAAGCGGTGATGAATAGGTCAGTGGTAGGCTATTTTGCTTTTATATATTCCATTTCATATTCATATTGATTATTCTTTTGGGTTGAAGGTGTAATATATATATATATATATTTATGAGATATATTGGAATAGTTATCTTGGAGTTTGGTAGAAATATATTACATTTGCATAGAACTCAATTTATTTATTAAAGTTATCTCCATAATTCTATCTATCTTCTTTCTAATTCTAATAGGCTATCAACCCATCCTTATCTTATATGATAAACCTTCAATCAATAAAGCTTTTCACATGATTAAAAAACAGCAGACATTCAATTCACTAGAACAAATAATGGAGTGCCTTCAAGTTCAGATGTAGGCAACACGCCTAACTTCTTCCTACATTCGCTACCTTGTCTCTACGACACTGTACTTGCTTCTGTGAGACACCTTGTTCCAGTGAGAACTTGCTTCTGTGAGACTGCCATTTATAGCGCTGCTAGTTTGATAGGAGACCTTGTCTCTATGAAACTGCTTGTCTCTGTGAGAACTTGTTCCTGTGAGACTGCCATTAATAGAAGAACTTGCTTCTGTGAAACTTGTCTCTGTGACACTCATATCATTCAAAAACACTACTTGTTTCTGTGAGAACTTGTCTCTGTGAAACATCCCCTTATGAGTTATGAGTTATAGGTTTTTCGAAAATGCATCACATTAGAACATGAATATCTCGAGCAGTATCAGATTTATCGAAAACCTCTATCACACAAAACTTGTAGAAAATTTGTTAAGCTTCATTTTTATGCAGTTGGATATGTCAATATAACGCATTGTTTCCAAGATATGAGCATTTGAGTAATAAGTGGAAAATGCAACTTTCAAACCACCCTCATCCCTTCAGCACATGATGTAGGGGTTGGGATTGTTGATATGCTCACCTTCAAACTAGTCTCAACAAAGCTGCAAAGTCGAAAATTGTGTTCCAGACATTCCTTTCAAATTTAATTGTCAACTAATCCATTGTTGCTGAACAGGAAATTTCATTCTCAACACTAAAACTGCTGCAACACTGGTAGGGAAATGAGTAAAATAGTGTGAATATACATCAAATTGAAGATAATTCGATGCTCTATCAGCTCATAATCAGCACGGATTTTTCTAATCAATCGTTCAAAAATTATAAGACCGAAAAGATGAAAAAATAAAGGCAGAAGTGTTTTTTCAAAAAATGTCTCACCTTCAAGAGCGGATATCTCAGGAACTATGAGACTCTAAGGTTCAACTTTAAGAAATTTATATTGATTTTAAATTGGTAATCAATAATTTTGAGGTAAAGTGGACTGTATTGAATAGAAAAGAAACAAGTGATATCTCTACAGAAACAAGTACATGCAATGAAAATATAAAAGAACAACTCACCGAAAATCTGCAGAGTACCTAATGTAATATTTATATTATTGAGCTTACAACTCCCAGGTAAGGTATTCAGGTGTCCCCGAGGTAGGAGATGAATCAAGGATGGTGAAAAGGCAAGCTTAATTGTCATCTACTGTTGGTAAATTCGGCTTCCATCATATAACGTTGCACATATATTTCTGACGAGATATTTACAATGTCTTTAAAGACTATAGATCGGTGAACTTTCCAATCGAAAAATAATAGTTTAAAACTTTCAACTAAAGGGAGTTTGGCAAACACTCTTCCAAACGTAGGTTTATGGTGTACGATTTAACATTAACGAAAAAATAATAATTTGAAGAACAATTTTCTTCTGGGAATGATCGACGAATAATAATTATCAATTCCCGACTCGAGGCAAGCTAGTACGAAGCGAGACTGAACAGAAAGAAAAAATCTACCGGCTAGTGAGCGCGACGCACTCAAGTGAAAGAAATACGAACTGAACGAGGAGCGCGCGTCCAATTCAAAAACGAAAAATGAAAACTAGAGCTGGCTCCAACATCCCCCCCCGGCTGAAAAGCTATTTTCAGACAAGGCTAGAGAACAAAGAAACGAAAAAACAATGAATAAACGACGAAAGAAATAAAAATAAAACAAAACGAGAATAAAACAAAAAATGCAAAAGGAAAATTATTGAGTAGGCAACGGATACAACTTTGTAGCCGGCCTTTTGAAGCGACCATTGGCGCACCGCACCATAGCCACTCGAACGACACCGTCAGCACCGGGAAATACTTCCTCAATCACCCCCAGAGGCCATTTCAACGGTGCGACATTTGGTTGATCCACTAGGACGATTGTACCAACCGTGAGAGGGGTGGAATCCTTACACCATTTCACACGGGTTTGTAATTCATGTAAGTATTCTTTGCGCCAACGACTCCAGAAAGACTGAACCATTTGATTGACTAATTCAAACCGATCCAATCGATTCATTGGACGATCTTCCACATTTAACATAGGAAGGTACTTAAGAGGTGTCAAAGTGAGAAAATGAGCCGGTGTGAGGGCGAGGGGTTCACTCGGATCCGCGCTCATTTGACATAACAGGCGTGAGTTAAGTACAGCCTCAATTTGAACTAAGACAGTGTTCAATTCTTCGTAAGTCAACAACTGGTTACCAATAACTCGAAACAGGTGTGACTTTACTGATTTTATATTCGCCTCCCAAAGACCGCCGAAGTGAGGTGAACCTGGCGGGATGAAATTCCACTCAATGCTATGATCAGCAAGTTCATTCTGGAGCAGGTTTTGATATTCCTTGGAGTTCAGCATCCGTGACAATTTTATTAGCTCATCATAGGCGCCGACGAAGTTGGTACCATTATCGGAATACATGACCTTACAAGGACCTCGTCGAGCAAGGAAACGGCGAAAAGCTGATAAGAACATTTGGGTCGATAAGTCCGAAACTAATTCAATGTGAACGGCTTTAGTTGATACAGATAAAAAGACAAATGTACGATTTAAATATGAAAGGATTCCGACGCCTGGCCATGGTGATTCGAATGGGTCCACCATAATCAACTCCACATTGGACGAATGGTTTAGACGACAGAGTTCTACAGGCTGGCAGATTGCCCATTTTCGGCGGTGTAAGAGTGGGACGATAGTGAAAACACTTGTTACATTTTCGTACATGACTCCTTATAAGGACACGGGCTGATAAAATCCAATATTTTTGTCTCAAAATAGACGCCAATAAATGAGGTCCAGCGTGACAGTGCTTTTCATGAAAATAATCAATCAAAAGCGTGACCAATGGATCATTTTTTGGTAATATAATCGGATGACAGCTGTCATAATTCAACTCAGAATTTTGTAAACGTCCACCCACACGAATAATATCATGATCAAGAAAGGGTGACAGTTGTTGAAGATGAGAAGTACATTCTTTCCCAGCTTTCAATTCCAGTAATTCTTTCGAAAAATGAATTTTTTGTACGACTTTACACAAATGTTTTTCTGCCAAATCGAAATCTAATTCATGAGGTTTAGGCAATAGACGAAGTACTTTCAATATTAACACCATGATACGCAATAAACGTTGGTAGTTGGAACAACGAGCAATTAAAAGATGAATCGAATTAATAGATGAATTTTCCGACTGTACTACAGTGACAATTGAGTGAACCTTGACCTCAGGTAGACACTCTATAGGTTCCAGATCGACCTTGACGGGCCAATCACTCTCTTCTAACATTAGCCAAGAGGGGCCAGACCACCACAAATCATGACTAATTATTTCAGAAGGGGATAAACCTCTCTAAATGGGATCAGCTGGGTTTGAATTTCCTGCCACGTGTAACCAGTCGTTGATAGGACAGTCTTGAATTTTCGTAACTCGATTAGCGACGAAAGATTGCCATCTAGATGGACAGCCCCTGATCCAATGTAAGACTACAGTTGAATCCGATAATGCAACAACGCGAGTCACGTGACAACGAAGGCTCAAAACAGAGACAACAACCTGTATTAATTCAGCGAGCAAGAGCGCCGCGCATAATTCAAGCCTAGGTATGGATAAAGTCTTAGATGGCGCGACTTTTGATTTAGCGCACAACAATGTGATAGTTGCAGGTTGCATATCCATTTGAGATTTTATGTAGATCACACCACCATAACCTAAAGTCGATGCATCACAGAAACCAATGACAGTAATTTTCGAATCATTCATCACTCCTAAATGACGTGGTATGAAGAGATTGGACAACAAAGGGAACTCCTTCTGACATGTCTCCCATTGAAGCGCAATAGAGGGAGGTACTGAATCGTCCCAATCAAGACCAGCATTCCATAATTGTTTAATTAAACATTTAAGAAACAAAGTTAGGGGTGACAAGAGTCCCAAAGGATCGAAAATGCGTGCTACTACCGATAAAATGTGACGTTTGGTAGGAACAGACTGATTAGGATTCACTGAAAAACAAAACGAATCACTACCAGGTTGCCATTTCAAACCTAGGACAGCCAACAAATTTCCCATCTCGAAATCTTTAGACAAGGCCGATTTTTCATCTTCCGAGAAATCACTCATCAATTCAGGTGAATTGGAACTCCATTTAGTAAGTTCGAATCCGCCTCTCTCGAACAATGCCTCTTTAGCCTGACTACAAAGACGATTTGCTTCACCTAAAGAAGACACACTTGTCACCAAATCATCCATAAACATGTCACTCGGAATACGAGCTTTCGCATCAGGGAAATTTTCACCTTCTTCTTGAACAAGTTGATGGACAGTTCTGAGAGCTAGAAACGGTGACTCACTCAGACCAAATACGACAGTTTTTAATTCAAAAATTTGTATGGGATCATTGGACGAAAATCTCCATAACAAACGCTGAAATTTGCGACACGATTCATCGACAAGAATCTGTCTATACATCTGCTTTATATCAGCAGTTACAGCGATAGAAAATAACCGAAAATTGACTAACAGAACGAAAATATCCGTTTGCAACTTGGGGCCGATATGAAGTATATCATTCAATGATACTCCAGTAGTAGTTTTCGCGCCTGCGTCAAAGACAATACGCAAAGGCGTTGATTGACTCTGAGTTTTGATTACAGCATGATGAGGTATAAAATAACCACCTTTATCACTCTGATTTTTTATCAATTCCATGTGTCCTTGTTTGAGATAATCCAAGAGGACATCGTGATACACTAAACGCATGTTTGGATCACGTGCCAGTCGTTTCTCTAAACTGATGAGTCGACGTTCTGACATAGCATAAGAATCACCAAGACAATCAGGGGATTTTGAAAACGATAATGAGACAACGAATCTACCCGAATTTTCACGACGAACGGACGATGAAAAATTCTTCTCGCATTCCAACTCAGCAGTGAGTTGTTTTCCTACATCTGGAACGCTTTCCACTTCCCAAAATTTTCGAACTAACTTATCCAACGGTGATGTTAGACAAGTCATCAAACACGTTGAATTTTCTGAAGATTGAGTTAAAATAGGGGCTCTACCCATCAAAATATAACCGAAAACACTTTCCAAGGCCATCAAATAATTCGAATCAATTTCCACACGACCATTTCGGAAAATATGGGGCACTAATTCAGCTCCTATAATAGCGTCAATTTCGCTGGGAATGTGATAACTTTCATCAGCAAGTCGAAGACCAAACAAATTTGATAATTTAGAATTATCAATTTTACTAGTGGGAAGCTGTTCCATGATTTTTTCGACAACTAATGGTTCAATGGAAAATTTAACACTAGAATCGAGTCGAGATTGAAGCGTGACAAAAGTACGACCAAAAACTGATTGCGAATTTCCGCCAAAACCATTCACAATTAATTGGAAAGGAGAAATCGATAGTTGCAATTTACGACAAAGTTTACGAGTAATGAAATGACTTTGACTAGCTGAATCAACTAAAACTCTTATTTTGTGCAATCTACCTCTCTTATCAGGTACCTCGACTTGAGCAGTTGATAGTAGAACACTATACGGTGCCGACTTCGAATCGATAGAACAACAGGTAATAGTATTATTTTCTACCTTTTTCGCATCCGAATTTGATGACGAATTTGAAGCATTTCCGAAATGTAAAAGCGAATTATGCTTCTGACTACATTCCTCGCAGTTGGAAGAAGTACAATCTTTACTACGATGGGCTGGCGAGAAACATTTCAAACAGCAACCCTTCTCCTTAACAAAACGAAAACGGTCCCAAGGTGATAACTGACGAAAAAGACGACAATTGATCAATTTATGATTTGTCATCGAACATTTCAGACATTCTGATATTTTTACCGGTGATTTGGTCACTTGCGAATTCGATTGAACAACCAACACTTTGGATTTTGGTATTGGTTTCACTACTGGCTTGCATTGTTTAGACGATTCGTCATGCGGTAACGATTTAATCTGCCTTTCGATGAATGAAACAAAATCAGTATATGTGGGATCATCCTTAGTATGAACTGAAGCTTCAAATGCCTTTCGAGAAACAGGATCTAAAATTTTCAACGCTTGGAACAGAAATATTGCATCAGATACATCTTCACCTCGTAGGCGTTTTAAAGCAGTAATTGAACCACAGAACTGATCGACTATAGAAACTAAACCTGCACGAGACTCAGATTTTAGACAATTGAATTCGAAAATTTGTTTCAAGTACACATTTGAGAGTGAGCGGGGGTCATTGAACCGCTTAATTAATGCATCCCAAATAATTTCATAATTATTAGCAATAGGTGGTAGATGACGTGAAATATTAGCCGCTTCTCCAGATAGTTTGGACACCAGATATTGGACCTTTTGTTGATTTGGAATCGATTTGTTGTCATGAATCATGCATTTAAACATTTCGTAGAATACCGCCCATTTTGATTGATCTCCGTCGAACACAGGAATTTCAATTTTCGGTAAAATATTAGACGAATCCTTATTGGAAGATACAGGTTGAGCCGGGGTAGAAACACTAGGTACAACCTGACTGCGTTTTTTCAATTCACCAGCAATTGCTTCCATATGTTCGAACATTTCCATATGTGAACTACTAAATTTGGGTACAAATTCCGGGTCTTTTTCCATTTCAAGCTCCTGTATTTCCATTTCAACAGCTTCATAATCCTGAACAGTTTTAAGAGTGGAACTATAGAGAATTAGAAATTGTTTAGCACTAGCTTCTTCTTTTAAAGCCTTTTTCGACAATTCGAAAGTACGTTGAATACGATAGAAATATTGCTCAAGTTTAGCTCGTTTGAGCTTTAACTTCTTTTCACTCATGATTGGATATTGGAAAGGTCTTAATGATTTTCATTTACTAATTTTCGAATAAAATTACGAATGCAACAATGAACGATTTTCATTGATGATTCAAGCAAGCAAAATGATAATGTTAGTACAAATTGAACAGAGAAAGCTCAATAGACGAAGCGAGCTAAGCGATAACGTTATCAGCATTGCAAAGTAACGGTTCCGATCGGACAATAGACATAAGAGTGAACCAACTTGATCGGCTCAATTCATAATGTACAAACAGGTTTGAACCCTAGCATGCACAAACGATTTACAATAAAATTGGATAAGTGCTTGCCAAATATTTGAATAAAAAATAGCCAATAAAATCTGGCCTGGATGACCAGTGTAAACTCTAAGGTTCAACTTTAAGAAATTTATATTGATTTTAAATTGGTAATCAATAATTTTGAGGTAAAGTGGACTGTATTGAATAGAAAAGAAACAAGTGATATCTCTACAGAAACAAGTACATGCAATGAAAATATAAAAGAACAACTCACCGAAAATCTGCAGAGTACCTAATGTAATATTTATATTATTGAGCTTACAACTCCCAGGTAAGGTATTCAGGTGTCCCCGAGGTAGGAGATGAATCAAGGATGGTGAAAAGGCAAGCTCAATTGTCATCTACTGTTGGTAAATTCGGCTTCCATCATATAACGTTGCACATATATTTCTGACGAGATATTTACAATGTCTTTAAAGACTATAGATCGGTGAACTTTCCAATCGAAAAATAATAGTTTAAAACTTTCAACTAAAGGGGAGTTTGGCAAACACTCTTCCAAACGTAGGTTTATGGTGTACGATTTAACATTAACGAAAAAATAATAATTTGAAGAACAATTTTCTTCTGGGAATGATCGACGAATAATAATTATCAATTCCCGACTCGAGGCAAGCTAGTACGAAGCGAGACTGAACAGAAAGAAAAAATCTACCGGCTAGTGAGCGCGACGCACTCAAGTGAAAGAAATACGAACTGAACGAGGAGCGTGCGTCCAATTCAAAAACGAAAAATGAAAACTAGAGCTGGCTCCAACAGATATGGAAAAAATGTATAAGATAAAACTTGTTGGTAATTTTGTAAGCTTCAATTTTTCACAAAATACAAATGTTCATAAGATGCATAGTTCCCGAGATATATGTGAAAAATGAGAAAATGGTACTTTCAAACCACCCTCACACTATTAGCACAGGGGGTAGGGGTGAGGACTTTGGATATGTTATTCCTCTAACTATCCTTTAAAGAGCTGTGGGGTTGAAAATTGTGTTCCAAACTTTTCCCTCTATACATTCAATTTGGCATTCGTTGCCTGGGCTAGACTGTCTTTGAAAGAATAGATTTTAAATGTCAAATATTGAACTCTCACCTGATTCATAGGAGGATAGAAAAAAAATAAAAATATACACCCATTTTTATCTAGTTAATATTACTGTTATATGTGATGGATGCTCGGTAGTAGTATACACACGACCAAAGATTCATATTTATAAAACAATCCACTTATCACAGAGAGAATGACCAACGATTAGAGGGTAAAAATAAAAGCATTAATAATTGAACTCTTCTATTATTTGCTTTCTATACCTCAGAGCCGCCCTCACATACCCCACCAAAAGTTTCCAATCCTTTCCATCCAAGTATTCTATGACCTCTCTTCTTTCCAGTCTCCACTTATTGAACCATGTCTTTCTTATCTCTTCTAGAATTTTACATCTACTTAAAAAATGAAACATGTCCTCGTTTTCCTGACTATTGCACATTGAACATCTGTGTGTTTCTTCCCGTCTTTCCGGTCTGTGATTCAGCGGGAATAGAGCTCCTCTAGCTTTGAAAGTAATACTTATAAAATTCCGCTTATTCCTATCATTTATATATTCTCTTATAAGACTTTCCTCCTTATTCAACAGAGCATATATGGAATGAAATTGCGCAGCATTAGCCCTATCCAACCACTTACCCCGAACCGTTTGTCTAATTCTAGTGACCAATAATTGACCCATTCTGCTCCACTCACGCTTTTCCTGCAGATTATCTGGCCAGTCTATATTATTATCTCTACAAAGTCTCAGCCATTCTCCATACCAACCACATTTCTTCTTGATAAATATTTCACTGAGGATTCACGGAAATCTATGCTCAGGCAGCGCAAGCGTTTTTAATATATAGTTGAAGTGTAGGACAAAAGTATTCACCCACATTGTATCTACTCCAGATTCAAGGTAAATGACGTAGTTCGGCGTATTTTTTGTTAGGGATAGCAATCTCTTGATAAAAAACTTTTGAAAATTTTCCAACTCTTCCGATTGCACGTAACCCCACACCTCAGCCGCATAAGTCACCACTGCTCTGCTTGGAGCATTATAAGCATGCCACTTGCTAGAGATTGGTACCTCGTCATTTAAGATAAGCCTAGGCCATACACTATTTATACCAAATTTTGCTGTTGTTACTTTATTTTTAAAATGAGGACGCATCGATAGAGCAGGTGTGAGAGTAACTCTCAGATATTTATATTCCTTCACCACCTCCAGTCTTTCCTCTCCATAATACCACCTCTCATCTCTCCTCAGTCTTCCTCCTCTCCTAAACACCATTATTTTTGATTTGGTCATGTTCAATTCTAGATTCCATCACATACAATATCTTCTCAAATTATTGATCATTCTCTGTAACATTACTGGGTTATCTGAAAAAATTACCATATCGTCTGCGTATAGATGAAGAGCGTTTATTTTGAAATCATCTATAGATAGGCCTCCACCTATACTCTCACATATGTCATGCACAAAAATCAGAAACAACAAAGGTGAGGCCAAGCAGCCTTGTTTTAATCCGTTCTCAATGCTGAAACTTTCTGTTTTTCCTCCTTTACACCATACTGCAGCATTTGTATTGTTGTAGAAACTTTTCATCAACTGTATGCATTTATTTGAGACTCCCAAATTATAAAGCTTGTAGAATAGGGCTTCTCTATTCACACAATCGAATGTGGATTCGAAGTCAATGAAGAAACAATAGTTTTTTTCTTTTCTCAATGCTCAACTTATAACTTATTCTACTGTGAAGAGTAAACACGTTATCTACTGTTGAATATCCTCTTCGAAATCCCGCCTGATTCTCCTCCAATACGCCTCTGCCTTCTATCCATCCCTCTATTCTTTTCAGTAATATTCCTACAAATATTTTAGCAGCAGAGTTAACGAAATTTATAGCGTGGAAGTTAGAAACAATTGAATTATCGCATTTTTTATGCAGAGGGAATATGATCGAACTACTGAAAGCCGCAGGCACGGTCTCACTCGAAAAAATATTATTGAAAAACTGCAATAGTAGCTATCTATATCCAAGTGTTGACTTTTTATAAAATTCTCCTGGTATCCTGTCGTGTTGTTCAGTAATTAGCCGCCTAATTATGACGAAATCTATTTTTGTTGGTTGGTGAAGTTTATTTGGCTTGATAATGTTTGGTTTTCCAATGCATTGTCAACATAATGACCCATATATCATATAATCACGTCTTTGTCAGCACGTTTCACATAAATAATTATAATAGTTGGGCTACTTGAATTTTGTTGGCTCAACTTATTTGAACCTAACTAGGGCTACATATATTTCACCAAATGCATTCTACCTTCCAATTATTAGCTAAAGCATGTTATACTGCAAGTCAACATATTTCTACTAACTACAATCACTTGTTCCTTATATATCAAAATTACGTAAATTATTATTCAATTGTTCAGACTACAATGGTTATAATAGCAGTAAGACAATGACAATGAATTCAAAAACTCAATGGTCAGACGAAGTTAATGTCAAGCGGAGCTGCAGTTCAATATATTTACATTATTAGCCTATGAAACAAGTCAAACTTGACCGAACTGCCTAACTACTTGGAATCGATTTTATCTAAATAGGTACATACATTTACAGATAATTAAATTATTCTTTACCTGTCACGAAACTCCAGATAAATGTTTCCATTAAAAGTTACTCTAAGTTTTTGCCAATTTTCAGAAGAACAATCAATGGTATTTCAAATATTCCCAGGTAGCTTTAAAAGTCACTGGTAGCGTTTCTGGAAAGTGGGAGGCTCCCAGATCCCTGTTACCTCGGGCCCCACTAATGTTTCTTCCAAGTATGCACCCATGATACTTCTGGTAATTTATTATGAATTTTTCAGAGTTTTTATAATTCACCTATTGTTGTTTTTGGGCCGGTGATTGAGGATTTCAATACCACTAGTGAGCGCTTCTTATTGGATGAACCAGTTAAACTTATTAAGAAAAAGCAATACAATCACGTTCCTGTGGTAACTGGAATTGTAAAAGATGAGTTCAGAGGATGGTTTAATTGGATGTGTAAGTATGTAAGGCCTACTCGATCTCTCTACAATGTTGTATGCCAGTAGTGGACAGGAAATTACTGATAACTTTTCGCTCGCAGAGAGTATAGATAGAATGTAATGAGAGTATACCGTATAGGATGTGATTTACATTTTATACTATCTGCTTGCTCGGCACTGCTGTTAATCGAATTCAAATTATCAGTATTTGACTCTAGTATTAACTAGTGAATCTAGGTACAGTAATTGAACAATCCTGCGAACAAGATAAATTATGCCAGAGAAAAACAATAAGATCGTCCCAATTTTGACAATGAAGAGATCAACATAAGGAAAGCAGGAAAAGTACATTTCATATTGGAATTTACAACTTGATTCTTGAATTCAAGCTTAAGATAAAATTTTTTTCAGGTGTTATTAAGATTCCAGAATTGAGGCCTACTCTCACAATACTCTTAGAACTATCATCACCGTACTTGATTCTCCAAGAATATGAATGATTATTGATTTATATTTTGTTCTTGATCCATTGAACTCGCCTGGAAAGCTTGCATTGATCCTATCATTCTGATGATTTACTTATTGTATGAATCATTAAAGAATAACGAAACTGATATGGAACCGTTCACATATCCTACAAGATAGACCTGCTAAGATGTCCTGTAGATTTTCTTTCAATGATTGGAATTAATATTATACTATTCATATTTGTGTTTATAGACAACGCAATAGAAGACGAAGTGAAGTCTTTCAATGACAACTTCTACAAAATATTGCCAGTGATCCTTCTGTATGACGATAAAACAGAAGACGAGAAAAGGAAAATAACAGATGAATTCAAAAAGTTCTACCTGAACGGTGAAACAATCAACAACAACACAATTGATGGGCTAGGGGATGTGAGTACACGTACTAAAATGTAGTAATAATGTAGTATAATGTAGATTCTGGATTACAACATGCAGCTATTATAGGTAGGTGCAACTATTAAACAGTAATAATTTTTAAACTGAATAAATACTATAATACTGTATTGGATTCTCCATCATACATGAATCAGTCAACTGTGCTCTTGCTTATAACGGTACCTTACAACTACAACAATACCGAATTCAATGTCGACATAGTTAAACATGATGCTAACAAACCTCAAACTACAGTTATAGCGTAGCAAGGATTTTGAAATGGGGGAGAGGTTATCCAAGAATTCTGGGTCTCTTATAGACTTCACCAGTGGAATTTGATGTATGCGGGGAGGGGGGGGTTTCTTGTACTTTTGGGCCTCTTATTGGGGCTCATGGGAGGGGTGATTGTAACCTGAAAACCCACCCCCTTAACCACGCCACTGGGTACTCCCTTCATAAGTTGTTGAAATATTCCTATTTCTGAATATTTATTTTGAAATATTCCTGTAATCCTGTAAGTTTTCATTTGTACGTCAAAAGGATAAATTTCCCATAATATAATAATCTCATGAAATTTTTCCCTACATTTTTATTGAGTCCATCTTCTATATAATAAGAGAGAGTAGGGTTGTGTTTTTTCGTGTGTTCGTTTGTTCGCATCAAAACATGTCAACTTGTGGATTGCATACCGGAAAAATGATTTACATCTCCAAATTTTGCACATAGATTCTAAAAATATCAATCTCGTGCACCTGGAAGCCAAAATTTTAATTTTCCTTCAAGATTTTTCAGAATTAATGTTTAAATTTCATTAATGGTACATTCGATTTTATTAAAAAATCACCAAATCATATGGTCGAAATTAAGAAAGGAGCATCTGTTTCTATATTGCTTTCTATCTGAAAAACATAGTTTTGAAACTTCGTTCTCCTGATGCAACGTTTCCTGATACACGTGGCATGGATTATTAATTTTTCAGCTATAAAAATAAATTTTTGAGGCAAAGTGCTAAATAAACGTCTATAGTTTCATCAATGCTGTATCGGCAATATGAAAACGCATGCAGTTAATAATGTCTTTGAATGAAGGTGTTGTTATTTACATGAAGAAATTATATTTTTCCATTTTTATTTAATTAAAATTTCAAAATTATTCGAGCCCTGATAGAATGACTGACTCACAGTCAGTCGAAAATTTTATTATTGGAATGAGGGATATTTTGGCAAGCTGAGCAAAAAAATAAGGTCATATGCACTTTTTCGTTATATCTTCAAATATGAAAAATGAGTTTTGTGGGATGTCAAAACTCTCTCTGAAAGGGAAACTATTCAACTTATTATATCTTTTAGTAAAAAAACAATGATCATCCATCCATCTTCTATACTATAATAAAGGAAAGAACTGGATTATAAACGTAGCCTATATTTAATATTTTAAATTTGGTAATTTGGTGAATTTCCTAATTTCAATATTGGAATGAGGGGTATTTTGGCAAGCTGAGCAAAAAAATAAGGTCATATGCACCTTTTCGTTTATCTTCAAATGAAAAATGAGTTTTGTTGGTTGTCAAAACTCCCTCTGAAAGGGAAACTATTCAACTTATTCTATGTTTTAGTAAAATAACAATGATCATCCATCCATCTTCTTTACTATAATAAAGGAAAGAACTGGATTATGAACGTAGCCTATACAGATTTAAAGTATAGGGAAATTATGTTTGACGCATTATCACGTCAGAACTACTGAATTGATTAACTTGAAATTTTGCATATAGATTCTTGCTTAACCAAGGGTGGTTATGGACCAATTTTAAATTCTTCAAGATTTGATTACATCAAGTTTTCATTTTGTCAAATTTCAAATATTTGTCATGCTTCCAGTTTGTATGGAAGCAGCAGAAGATTTCTCTTAAAAGGGAAATTAGAAGATAGGTATGATTGGGGATCCTTTTCGAATGATAAAAACAGGTTTTCCGTCACACCCAAATTTTTTCCGCCATTTTGAATCCAACTTCTGTTTCAATTGAAAGGTGGTCATACTGATTTACTTGAAATGCAGCATATAAATTCTCAATCAACCGAGGATTCTTATAGGCCTATTTTGAATTCTTCTAGATTTCATTACGTCAAGTTTTAAGAAATAGGTACCCTTGCGAAGTGGGTTACATGCTAGTCCACTTATAAAATGGGATACTTCCAATAATTCAACACTGAAAAAATCTGGTTTGGCGCACTCACACAACTTTCCTTGCTCATTGAACTGTAAGCCCCATTCTTAAAGGAGAATAATTTAGGGGAATAACATAATGACGATTGGCAGCAACATATTTGAAACTATGATCAGACTACTGTATATGTGTATATATAATTTTTATGAGTTATTTTTCCTTTGTGTGAATTGTGAAATTCGATGATTTTTTTAAAGTCTCCAAAACAGCTGTTCTACAGATGAAATATCTCGAGTATGTGTTCTTTTTATGAACTGCTCTACCTACCTACCTCATGCACGAGAAGGAGGTTACAAAGTCTATTTCTCAAGGATGGATGGGGTGGACCCCCCATTAGTTTCTCAGAAAGGAGACTCATGCCAGCTGATAGAGCTGATAATAACTATATACAGGGTATGAATTTTAAAAAAATCGGACAAGTCATTTTTGAGAAAATCGTGAAAAACATGGTTTTTTAGTAATCATCCGCCATTTTTCTCAAGAATATTACGGAGCTCCTGCAATTTTCCCAAAAATGAGACTCATGTCAGTCGATAGGGCTTATGAATAGCTTATCCATGGTATAAATTTAAAGAAAATCGTTAGAGCCGTTTTCGAGAAAACTGTGAAAAACATGGTTTTTAGTGATTATCCGCAATTTTTCTCAAGAATATTGCGGAGCTCCTGCAATTTTCCCAGTAATGAGACTCACGTCAGTTGATAGGGCTTATGAATAGCTATCCATCGTATGAATTTGGAGAAAATCCTTTGAGCCGTTTTCGAGAAAACCGTGAAAAACATGGTTTTTTAGTAATATCCGCCATTTTTCCGCCATCTTGAATTGAATTTCTTATTGTCGGATCCTCATGGTATAAGGACCTTAGGTTTAAGATTTCAAGTCAATCGGTTAGGAATGGAGTTATCGTGATCACAGACATACACACATACACACACACAGACCAACACCCAAAAATCATGTTTTTGGACTCAGGGGACCTTGAAACGTATAGAAAACTTGAAATTAGTGTATCTTAATTTTTTCTGGAAAGCAATACTTTCCTTACCTATGGTTATAGGGCAAGGAAAGTAACAAATAGTTAGGAGATAAGTGTAATTAGTATACGAATTAGAAACTGCCACAACAGCAGAAATCGAATTTCAAAAGTCACAAGTTGTATTTTCGTCACTTGATTTTTCAAGCTGAATACTCAGACACAAACTCTCTATTGCGGTTTCCGTTTCTCCCAATCATTTATTAAAAATCGTATTACCGTTTGTTTGAATTTAGCTATTCGCTGATGCCACTATCATTCACGGAGAGCACACAACAGCCAAACTCCTTGCTAAGTACAACAACGCCCCAGTATATTTTTACATGATGAATTATTTGGGGCGCTTTGGACACGTTAAGGATACAAGAACTGGAAAAGTAATGGGTGAGTGGAAAAACCTTTCTTGCTCCAAAATTGCCAAACTATTAAACTTTGTGATGTCATTCTCGTTTCAATCATTTTAGTTTATTCCAATGTCTAATTTACAAAAAGAAATAGAGATTGTTTGTTGCATTATGGGACCGGGAGGATATTTTGAGTATTTTCATTAAATGGCATTGCTAATTATCCACAGGATTTTACAAAGTATAGCAAATTTAATAATGAGAATTAATATTGAATGCAATTTGAATAACGATAATGTGATATTGTAATGTAACTACATATATCAGCGTGTTTCAACAAACAATATTGTCGACTATCTTGAAAGGATAAAGAATAATATCCTTCCCATTTGTAACATTTATATTTTGTTCTTCTTTCTTTTCATCTTTATTTCGAATTTCAAACTGTATTGTTTGTGTTTCTGTGACAAATAATGTTTATATTCTATTCTTTACAACATACGACCGGGATGTGCTGGAATAGAGCTGTTGGGAATTATAAATCAAAGTAATGATTAAATGAGAAACTTGACTTAATGAATTATGAGCTAGATAATGGTTGATTGTTTAATGGTTATAAAGAAAAAAAGTAGCCATTCACTGCATAATAAATGAAATATCAATTTCTGAACATTTACCAAAATAATGTCATCCATTAGGATCCATGCACTGCTGCAGCCGGGCCTGGAAGTTTCACATTACATTTTGCAGCATATTGACTGTATTCCTTCGATTTCGCCACGAAATCTTTGTTCTAGGACTAAAAAATTCTAGGTGGATCATTTTGAAAAACTCTTGTTTTTAGTAACCCAATAGAGAAAAGTCGCAGTCTGTCAAATCTTGTGAGGGAGGGGCCAAGAGATATCCCCGTTTCGAGTTAAAATTTGTATTCCTCTTAATATAAATCACTAAAACTAATTCGTATAACTGTTTGACGCTGAGAACTTTGCTTTCGATGAACAATTAACTAGTTGGAAAACAGTTGTTTTTGTTAATACGTTTCTGAGCTTTAAAAATTAGTCCAGTTGTACGGTAATCAGCTGGGGTCGATGACTCCCAGAATGCTATTCCCTTCTGGTGGGATTATGGACTTGCAGGACGCTTTTTGAATACAGTGAGGACGACAAGAAGATTTTAACTCCGATTTATTCCACAGAATCAAATAAGAACAAGTGAAAACTCGACAATATGAAAATAAAAGTATTCTTAAATCTCAAAACAAAATATGGCAACAACAGTATTAAAAAATTTATCCCACAAAATCAAAGAGGAACAAGTGGCAACACGACAAACTCAAAATAAGAAAATATTCTTAAATCTAAACACATATTATGACAGCAATAGTATCAACGATTTTATTCCACAAAATTAAAAAGGAACAAGTGGCAACACGACAAACTCAAAATAAAAATTTCTAAACAGAAATTACTAAGATCAATCTCGGGGCATTGGCCGTGCAGTATAGGCCATATCAACGGTCTCGAAAAATTGTAAAATAATAATAATAATGTCTCTGGTCGAGGGTACAACACGACCAGAGGAGTTTATTCAAATTATAGACATGATTATAAAAGCATATAAGGTGCAATTATTTACAAAGTATTAATACAATTGGTTGATTACTTGCTGATCTTAGAAAATGTGGCCCCCACTATATATGAATATGTGTCGGGATGTCACTAATTTTGCTTTTGTTTAAGATTTTATGCCAAAAGTCAAAAATTCTAATAAAGATACATTTTGCGAGTCATTAGGAGTTCATAAAAACCACATTTCTATACACAAATTTAAAAAAGAAAATTGATAACCTAAGATGTAGAAATTTTATAAAAATTTAACATAAAAACATTTATAATACTCATGGGAAAAGATCATCATAATGAAGAAAATGAGAATGAAACAGTATGGAAAATTTTTCATAGAACTAATTGTTATAAATGATTGATTCTATTGGACAGGAGCCACTTTTTTGTTTTCGATTTGAATGAGTTGATTGGAACTGTTTCTTTAATAGCTATTAGCAGTTTATTGAAAATTTTTGGTCCTAAATATGTGGCTGACCTCTGAGCAGCTGATGTTGTCATCCTGGGAATTGCCAAGTCCATGTTCCTTCTGCGTGTTCCTTGCGGGTGATTCAAATTGATCAGAGGCGAGGGGTCCGGTCATCTCTGGATTCGCCGATGACTGGACAGAAATTGATATGTAATGTATATATTATTAAATTGAAAATATTTACAATAAATACAAAAAGATGAAGAAACCAAAAGAGAAACATTTTTTGCGAGCGCGCCAAGCTTGAATAAAGTAGACTACTGCATCGTCAGTTCCATCCGTTCAATGTGATTCTCAAAACTAAGCGATTCCAGTAATGCTATTTAGCATTGGTTACCACCACACTTCAGCATCATCACTCTCACTCCCTCTCCCATAAACGATGGTGGAGTAAACAGTAAACTGTCAAAGACATCGCTATTTTCTGCGATTCCACTGTTCCGCGGCAGTGTTGCAAACCATACAATAATTATTTTGTTTCCAATTCGTTATTGATAATAATAATTATTATTATTTCTTCTATGTTTGGTTTTGAAGCATCTGAATTTAAAAATCTACTTTGTGAAAATAATTAAGAACTGAAAATTTAGTGAAGAGAACAACTAGAGACTAAAGTGAACAACTAGAGACTTAACCTATTTCGGACTATGTGTACCTTATCCAAATTTGGGAGAGGAATAGCACAAGGTTTCCTTATTTATCTCTCCCTGTCATTTTCGATGATGTACTTATTGTATGAATAAAGAATTTCATTTCAATTTTTTTAATTTGTCAGTTTCCGAGCTTCAGATTTAGCCAAGTTCTAGACTTTTAAACTCTAGGATTTTGAATAGTAAGCTTATCTTATACTAGATGTCATCTTTCTCGATAAATAATCGTCCAAAATGGAACAATATCTTTAAAGTATGGGAGGGGGAGCAGCTTTCATTCAAACTTTCAACTGAATTGTTCCTGGAGATGACTGAGCCAAAAAGTCACGCCTCGCCCCTGAAATTGATGAAGAGTTGTGGGTTCTTTCTGGTGAATGTTAGAAGTCTGTGAATGTAAATCTGTCTGATGCTGAGGATGCTGAGCTCCGAGTATAGTAGTACTGAAGGGAAGAGTGGATGTTTGCGTCCTATTATCCTCAAGATTAGCTTCTGAACCTTGAAGATAGGATCGATGTGGCAGAAATTTGTAGCTCCCCAGGCCAAAATGCCATATCTTGCTATGGACTCGACTATTGCATAATAAACATTTTTCATCATGTCTATTGATAGTAGCTGCCTGAGTTGGATGAGTTTGTAAATTAATTTTCTGAGTTTAGCCGTTTGATGTAAAATGTGTTTATCCCAGCAAAGTGAAAAATGGTTGGCGAGTGCCTTTCCAACAATAAAAGGTAATCTTCGAACTTCGGACAACTCAATAGACTGAAGAAATGGATAAATTTAAAGTAGTAATAAATTAAGTCTATAATTATAAAATCAACTTTATAATCAAAACTTCAGTTATTAGTGAAGTTCACTCAAACAAAACAAAATGGAAGATTATAAGGACAAAATTCGTAATTCAATTATTCATATAGATTAATGATTGAAGTTGAAGCCATTGAAATTAATAATTGAATTGGGCTCGAGTAAGGAAATCAAGTCAAGGACTAATAATTTCAGCTCAATAATTCAATCTGACACAAATAAATCAATAAATATTGGTCAATAAGAACTATGAATTTCGTGGGTTCAGAAAGAAAAATAAATCTAATACACGCAGCAAATAAGATGATATTAGTATAAACAACAGAAGGTTAAACTAGTACTGTAGCCCTTCCTGAGTGCTCTCCCCCAAAGGGCGAATAGGATCAATAATAGATAATAATATAAGATCAATAATAATACTTGATTAAGTTCAAAGTAGTAAATAACCTGTGACAACGATCTTCTCAGGGAGTATCGGAATTATCAAAATTTAAGTTTGTTTTGATTAATAATCCAATTAACTGATAATGAAGATAATGTCTATTCATCTATCAATCCGCTCTTTGCTAGACAAAGGACTACACACCAAGTCCCTAAATGAATCAATATCGAAGGTGAGACTTTACAAAATCCAACTAATAAATTAGCTCATGATTTAGAATCCCATCAACTACACAAAAGGAAAAAAATAAATTTACTTATAATTTAGAACGTCATTAACCACACAAAATGGAAAGATGAATTATCTATTAATTTAGAACATCATTAACTACACAAAATGGGAAAATGAATAAACCTATGATTTAGGACGTCATTAATCTCACAAAAATGAGAAAAAATTAACTATTAATTTAAAACGTCATTAACTACACAAAAATGAAAAATAAATCAGCCTACGATTTAGGACGTCATGAACCACACAAAATGGAAAGATAAATTAACTATTAATTCAGAACTTCATTGATTACACAAAATGGGAAAAATAAATTATCCTATGATTAAGGACATCATGAATCACACAGAATGGAAAGATAGATTAACTATTAATTAAGTACGTCATTAACTAAACAAAATGAAAAATAAATTAACCTATGATTTGGGACGTCATGAACCACACAAAAATGGAAAAATAAATTAGCTATTAATTTATATCGTCATTAACTACACAGAATAGGAAAATAAATAAACCTATGATTTGGATGTCATTAACCACACAAAAATGGGGAAAAAATTAACCATTAATTTGAAACGTCATTAACTACACAAAAATGAAAAATTAATTAACCTACAATTTGGGACGTCATGAACCACACAAAATGGAAAGATAGATTAACTATTGTAATATTACAATACTTTGACACTTTTAGAATTTCAAATTTGACGCTGTTAATGTGGATCGATTTTAATGGAACACAAAATATCGAACATCGATCTTTTCTTCAAACATCGATATTCCATATCCATTCATTAGTTATTTGAAAAGATCCATTTTGGTTTAATAAATTATTAAAATACATTTGAGAAATATAAATTTATTATCAAATCTTAAAATTATATACAGCAATGACTTAGAACTAACCTAAATTAATTTAACTCTTAAATATGTGTTTTATTTGGTGCAGTTGGCAATGCAAAACTAAAGTTTTGCATATCCTTTTTCCGTTTGGTGACTTGCTTTTTCTTCTTCCAGCTGGTCTCTCAAAATGTGCTCGCTGCAATGTTCCTTGATAAATTTATTTTAAAGTTTTATTTCTGCCAACTTCTTGAAACTTATATTAATTTTGTAGTAGATGTAAACTCAGTGAAAGAAAAATATGCTATGAGTTCTTGTTTTTCTCCTGGTAATTTTTCTGTAATTCCTAATTTATAAGATGTCTTTCAAACTAACCTTCCGAGCACATTGTATGATTTTTCATGCATTAACGATAATTCTGTATTTTTGGTATGGTGTTTCTTTATTATTAGTATGATAAGGTTTTATCGTTTGTCATGTTCGAGCTCTGTGATATGCTTGAAGTGTTTCCTATTACATATTTCTCAGTTAGCCAAAATGCTTTCAAATCATTATATTTTCCCTTCTCATATTAGAATTAGTTATGTTAGGATAAATTTATACAGGGCTACCCATGATTTATATAGAAGGAAACCGATGTCTTATCCAACACAAGTTTTGGCCCAACGTTCCAGTACAGTTTAATCACCGAAACACCACACTATTATTTAAGTACGTCATTAACTAAACAAAATGAAAAATAAATTAACCTATGATTTAGGACGTCATGAACCACACAAAAATGAAAAATAAATTAGCTATTAATTTATAACGTCATTAACTAAACAAAATGGAAAAATGAATTAACTAATTATATAGAACATCATTAACTACACAAAACGGGAAAATCAATTAACCTATGATTTAGGATGTCATTAACCACACAAAATGGAAAAATGAATTAACTAGCAATATAGAACATCATTAACTACACAAAATGGGAAAATCAAATTAACCTATGATTTAGGACGTCATTAACCACACAAAAATGGAAGAATAAATAAGCTTGTTAGCTCAGGGGTTATATTTACAATAAATTTCTCATTTCTTAAGACATCAAAAATCATATCTAGCTCAAAAGCATTGAAAACAAAACTGACTTTCACCAAAAAAACTTTTATCTAGAGATGAGGTATTTCTTGACTTCACTAGTTACTCTAACAGCTCTCTCGAAGACAGCCTAGGCCTTCACTGGTCCCTCTCAGAGGCAAATAAGAACAAATTTAGTATCGAAAATATAGAAGATACAAATATAACATCACTCCTCTCACAACAATACAAAAGAGAAGGTGATTATGATTTCAAACAGAACAACCTTGAGGAGGATGGATGGAAAGACTATTGAGCATCAGTTACAAATATTCAAATACTCCAATCCAAAAGAATAGTAAATTGAAAATGAACTTAATTTATCTATGGTTATATTAACAATGTGCTTACATTCAAGACGCTCGACTATTAATCAGTTACTTAATCTCTGTTTCTCAGGGTTTTGAGTAGGCAGAAGGCCTCCTCCAATAGGGCTTTTAAAACTTGAAAAATATTTGAAAGACTTCAATTTAATTTGAAAAAGGGAATTACAATGATTAAACTGGACTGGTCAAAATGAAACAATGGGTGGCTCAGTTACTTAATCTCTGTGTCTCAGGGTTTTGAGTAGGCAGAAGGCCTCCTCCAATTGGGCTTTTAAAACTTGAAAAATATTTGAAAGACTTCAATTTCATTTGAAAAAGGGAATTACAATGATTAAACTGGACTGGTCAAAATGAAACAATGGGTGGCTCCAACTCAATAATGAATTAGGGACTCAATGTACACCCTCACAGTTGGCCACTCCATCCTCCTGTGGTCGCTGCTTCTGGGTCTTCTCCAGGTGACGGTTGGAATTAGAATCATCGGCTAGGGTTCCCGAATCAATCAAGAAACCCTGTCTTTGTCGTTGTCGCTGAACAACGGCCAATTCCCCACTCAACAGAAATTGCCAAAATGATACGATATCGTACGATATTGGAAAAATTTGGAACAAGAGTCAGTGACCACAGAATGTGACATAGGATTGCACAAAAAGTCCATTGTGACAGGCTTTTAAGAATACAATCTGTAATTATGAACTGCTGGCTAAGCAGAGCATTGCCAAAATTTTGAACTCTTACGATAAAATTCTCTAATAAAATAGCCAAGCTACATTGTCTAATTCAATAAAGGAGTTTCATCGAGGTGGAATAGAATAGAAAAATGATTTATTTGAACAAAGCAAATACATAATAATGCAAAAAACAGTTCACAATGTCTTTCAAAGGAATAAGTACAGTACCAAAAAATTTTATTTTACAAAAATCATCATAGACTTGGCAGGAGTCGTCAGTCGAGTTGTTTACTCTATAATACACTTTCAATAACTACCTTTTATCTGAGTTTTGATCTTCGTCTTGCTAATCAATTTTATTCTTCAATTCGATTCTCAATGCAGACCAGATTTAAGCGTACGGTATTTTTCACAACTTAGATAATCAAACTATAACAGTATCGCTGCATCGATTCTTATCTCATCCCCAGAAATGAAACGTTCTACTTCCAACACTGGTTGGTCTAGCCAAAAGAAAGCTTTGATTTTATTTTTTTTTTCTCTGCTACTGTTCATTCCCATCTATACTGTCATGGTCGAATTGAACAGCTCAATACTACACTAATATAAACTATTGTCATGTAGACTAAGAAAAATTGTTGATTTATATAATATAACATAGCTAAATAGAGTATGTTTTACACAAATGATAATAATTATAAGGCAATTTCTTGTTTGAATCAAACATTATCAAGCCTACTTGAGTGGAAAAACGTAACTTAATCTAACCTGACCATTCAACTTACAAGCAAATTAAGTTTCCAGTACGTAAATTAAAAATAATTTTCAGTATAGAAAATAAAATATCAAGCAATCTCAGCTATTGAATTCCCTGACCAACCATTGCCTATGCCTACACCGCAGAGCATCCCTAAGATACCCAACAAGGCGGTACCAATCTCTACCATTCAAATAACTAATTATTGTATCTTCACTTATATATGTGTAATGAAATCAAGTCTGTCTTATCGCCCCCAGTACTTTACACTTACCCATGAAGTGGACCAAACTCTCAGGCTCTCTACTGTTACATAAGGAACATATATGCCTATTCTCCTCCCTGTCTGGTCTGAAATTTAGCGGCAGCATGGAAGCTCTCGCTCTAAAAATTATATTAATGAAACTCCTCTTGTAAGAGTCATTCAAATACGTGCGATCTCCTAAGTCTACCAGTAAAGAAGAGTACATACTATGATTCGGAGTTCGCCTCTAGACTTCGAGGAGTAAACATCGTGTGCTGTGCGCTCTATTTGTTATCAGTTTTGTCGGGTCAATAATGATTTGTTCGAAGTGTAATTCGGATGTTCCAGAGCAGGATTTTATAACATGTAAATCTTGTGGCACAAAATGTCATTTTTTGTGTCAACTGATTAAAGAATCGAATTTTAGAAAAATGTCGGTTGATAATAGAGCGAAGTGGAAGTGCATTGCCTGTAAGACAGGCTCGGTTGGGTCGTCGGATAGTGCAGCGTCAACAGATAGTGCGGCGTTATCAGTGCAAGCATTGTCTACTGCCGGCAATGCCGATAACAAACAATCGCTTTCTGTGTTGGATATACAGGCTATTGGACGTGTAGTTAAAGAAATAATAAGTTCTGAACTGTCACCCACATTCAAAAAAGATTTCCAATCAGTGAAACATTCTATAGAATTCATGTCCAATGAGTTCGATTCTTTCAAAAACGATCTACTAAAACATAAGAAAGAAGTTAATAAATTAAATAAGGAAATCATGACACTTAAACAAGAAAATGAAAAATTGAAAAGCGAAGTGGCGGAAATGCAGGGATATACGCGCAAAGACAGTGTTGTTGTAACGGGTATTCCAGAAACAAAAAGTGAATCGGTGTTTGAACTTTTCAATAAACTTTCTTCTGTTATTAAAAGTCCTGTTGTTTCGAATGGTCTGAGTACTGCACATAGACTACCATCTCGGGGAAAAGAGCAAATCAAGCCGATTGTCTTCAAATTCGTTCGAAGACAAGACAAAGAAGACTGGCTGGCCGATTTCAAACAAGCTTCTAGTGAAGATAATGGAGGTGCAGGGATTTCTACGAAGACGCTGTGTCAGTCTCTTGCTGAAGGTCGTGTGTGCGCTTATCAGCATCTCACCCCCCCCCCCCACAATGGAACTGTTCAGAGAAACGAAAAAACTTGCGACCCAGAAAGGATATCGGTTTGTTTGGATAAGAGATGGAGAGAAGATTCTTGTAAGAAAGGAGGAAGGTGAGAAGCCTATACAAGTGAAAAATGAGATGGACCTCAATAAAATCTAGGTTTGAAACAAAAACGGGTTTTTTCTATTCAGCTAATAATTCTATTTAATTTTCAATGGAAATTTGCGATTTAGTAGAGGATCTTGATCTTATAGACAGATGTGAAACAATTAATTTAAAAAATTTAAAATAGATAGCAACGTTTTTTCATTCAATATCGTTAAAAGTTTTTCATTTGAACATAAGAAGTATTAATAAGAACTTCGATGAATTGTGTTTATTTTTATCTAGTGTTGATGCGCAATATGATTTAATAGTTCTCACTGAGACGTGGCTATCACAAGATTCTGGTTTCGAGTTGAACAATTATAATAAGGTTGTGAAACCAACAAAATTTAATAAATCTGATGGAATAGTAATTTATGTTAAACATGGAATAAAATGAGATATTCTGGATATAAATATTGGTAATACCAATTCTTTAAATTTTAAAATAACATATGGAGACGTAGAGTTTTGCTGTACAGCATTGCATAGATCACCTAATGATACCGACGCTTTGGCTTTTTTAGATGATTTGGAGATATTCCTTAGTCAAACAACTTGTTATGAAAACAAAATCTTGATTGGAGATACAAATATTGATATTTTGGGTAATGATCTAACCCAAATAGGTCATAAATACTTGAATATGCTTTTGGAATATGGTTTTACTAATTATTTACACGGTTGCACTAGACATTCATTATATCGTGAATCATGTATTGATCATCTGTTTCTCTCAAATCTAAGATATGTACATTGAACCCAGCTATATACAATTGTTCTATAACAGATCATGAAGCTATTATGGGGCGAATTCAGTTTATAAAAAATAGTAGTATACCTGATGGTATAGTAGTAAAATCCACTGAAAGTGAACAAATGGCTGAAGAGTTTAATAAATTTTTCATTGATGTTGGACAGAAAATTTCGAATAGGGTCAAAGAGACAGGTTCAAATTCAAATCATATCCAGTATAAGGTCGATAGATCATTTTGTAGGTCGTTTTTCTTTTATCCAGCTACGGCCTGTGAGGTGAGAAATAACATATTGGGGCTTAAAAAAGGTACTGCTCCGGAAGTAGATGGAATCTATTCAAAATGTCTGATAGAAAATTCTTCAGCAATATGTGACCCGTTGAACCATATTATAAATCTTTGCTTCCAACAGGGGTATTTTCCAGATGAAATGAAAATAGCTACAGTTATTCCTCTCTATAAGGGTGGTAGTAGGACTGAACTTGGTAACTATCGTCCTATCTCCCTACTCTCAAGTATATCCAAAGTAATTGAAAAGTGTGTAAAGTCAAGGCTGGTATCCTATTTGGAAAAACACAACATTTTGTTCAGTAATCAATATGGATTTAGAAAAGGTATGAGTACATCCGATGCAATTTTTAGAGTAACAAGAGAAATTTTGAGCAAATTAGATAATGGGGACAAATGCTTAGGAATATTTCTGGATTTACAAAAAGCATTTGACACAGTTGACCATAGAATTCTAATGGATAAAATGGAAGCAATAGGAATAAGAGGTATTGCATTGTCATTCTTTGAGTCATATTTAAATTGTAGAAGACAAAAAGTTAGGCTTGATAAAAAGACAAGTGGACTATTAAATGTGAATATTGGAGTTCCACAAGGAACAGTGCTTGGGCCAGTTTTGTTCATAATATACATAAATGATTTATTAAATATAAATCTAGGGAATTGCTCCTTGTACTCTTTTGCAGATGACACAGTTGCTATAGTTTGGGGGGAAACTTGGCCAATCACCTTCCAGAGAGCTAATAAATGCTTTGATGTTATCAAGTCCTGGTTAAAGGATAGTCTCCTACATTCGAATATTCAAAAAACTAGATTTCTTCCCTTTTCATTGTCGTCCTCTGGATTGCCCCCCGATAATACTGACTGTAAACTAGTATCACATAATATAAATTGTGCCAGTCCATACTACAGCTGTGGATGTCCTACATTAGAGAAAGAAAATGAAATAAAATATTTAGGTGTAGTATTGGATGTACAATTACGGTGGAGCTCGCACATTTCATACATCTGTTCAAAACTTAGAAAATTAATTCATAAATTCGTTCAATTAAGGAATGTCCTTCCTATCTATCAATTAAGAATGGTATTCTTGGCACTGATACAGTCAATTATCTGCTATGGTATTGTATCCTGGGGAAGTTGTGGGAGTTTAATTTTGCAACCTCTCATAATTCTTTATAAAAGAATGATAAAAATATGTTTAAAGAGACCCATAAGATATCCAACCGAAGTATTGTATAGAGAATTTGCGTTTTTAGTGTTGATACCCTATTTGAAATAAATCTTTTGAAGCTTGTGTATTTAAGACGTTCAGAGTTTCCAGTTATGGATGAACATGTATATTCCACTCGTCGAAATCTTGCTAATAAATCAAAAGAACCCTTTACAAGAAGTAGAGTGGCCTCCTTACATGCTTTTGCTAAGGGACCACGACTTTTCAATAAACTGCAATCAGATATATCAGATGCACCCAGTTACAATTTGTTTAAGAATAGACTTAATCGCTTCTATGAAGAAAAACGTTTAATAGAGGTGTAATATTATTTACATTTTTTTGCTGTCTTCATTCAAATGTAATTTATTGTTAAAGATTCATAATCCCATCTTGTGAAAAGCACACTGATTATTGTATGAAATTTACTTTATTGTTTGATACCTCAAAATTGTTATTGTATTATAATTAAGTTGACTCAACTAGAGAGCGAGACATCCCTCAACACAGATTTAGCCTAAAGAGGGATGCACTGTGGTTTTTTCTGTTACATGCTTAATATTATTATCTATGTTCAATTATTATGCTTAAGGTATGTATTTGTATTACCAATTGTAATGTTCAACCATTATGTTTAATCTATGTATTTGTATTACGAATTATTGTAAAAATGCAGTGAAATAAACGAATTATTATTATTATAATTATTATGATATACTGACTGATCAGCTCGCTCTCTCCATGCAATACAAGTTCTCTGCTTCACTTCTAGAACCATCCGTCTACTTGAATTGTGCTATCAGACCATTCTATGCTTATACCAACCGCATTTCCTGATAAAGAATTCATACGCTATTCTATGTGGATATCGACTCTGACAAATTGAATACTTTGTTGATATAATTCATATGAATTCTCAAAGTGTAGATCCACATTAGCTCCATACCGCACTCTAAATAGATCACATAGTCAGGGGTATTTTTGGGGAGGCCAAATAATCTTTTCATGAAATATTTTTGAAATTTTTCTACTCGGTCACTGTGCAAGTAGCCCCACACTTGCGCTGCATATGTAACTGTAGACTCACATGCCGCACTAAAAACATGCCACTTGGCTGAAAGGCCAAGTTCATTCTGGATTAGGCTTCTCCACATACTATTTATACCATATCTCGCCGATGTTATCCTATCATCCCAATGCCTTTTCAGTGACAGAGAGGACGTGAATATTACCCCCAAATATTTAAACTGATTCACAACCTCCACAATCTCATCTCCATAGAACCATTTTTCACTTCTTCTAAGTCTACCACCTTTCCGGAAGACAACAATTTTAGATTTTTCCATATTTACAACTAAGTTCCACTTAATGCAATAACTTCTTAATCTATTTATCATTTTTTGCATAAGAATCGGGGTATCGGCTAATATAACGACATCGTCAGCATACATGAGCCCATTTAAATCTAGGTTTCCCACAGATACTCCTCCACCTATATAATCACAAAGATTATGTATAAATAGGGAAAATAAAATTGGCGAGGCTAAACAGCCTTGTTTTACGCCGCTATTTATTGCAAATTCGGCCGACAATCCTCTACCACTGTTACACCAAATTCTACTCCTCCACCTATATAATCACAAAGATCATGTATAAATAGGGAGAATAAAATTGGCGAGTCTAAACAGCCTTGTTTTACGCCGCTATTTATTGCAAATTCGGCCGACAATCCTCTACCACTTCTGACGTTATTTTTTATAATGAATAACGATTCGCCTCGGCTTGGCGTCAATCGGTAGAGCATGAGAATTAAAAACTATAAAATCTGGTCGTGGTTTTCTAGGATACAATTTTGTTAAAAATCTTAATAGGTCCATACAGGAGCTCTCGCAATAATTTAATACTGATTATTAACAAATATATATATAAGATTTATACTCTATGGTATTGGGGAGTAAAAATGAATGGTACACCATAAAAAATTTGATACATATATTAGATGAATAATTATAAAAAATCAGGTCAATATAGAAAATATATAGAGCAACAAAATATACAATGAAACAAGAACGAAATCAAATAAAATATCACAGATCAGTACTATTTTTCAGTTCTATAGCACGAAAGTAGTATAAAAATGGCGACTCTGGTGCACAAGTGCACCAGAGTCGCCATTCACCTCAAGGTCATCCAGGTCAACCAAACCTAACCTCAAGGTCATCTAGGTCAACCAAACCTAACCTCAAGGTCATCTAGGTCAACCAAACCTAACCTCAAGGTCATCTAGGTCAACCAAACCTAACCTCAAGGTCATCCAAGTCAACCAAACCTAACCTCAAGGTCATCCACATCATCCAAACCTAACCTCAAGGTCATCTAGGTCAACCAAACCTAACCTCAAGGTCATCCACGTCATCCAACCTAACCTCAAGGCCATCAGGTCAACCACACCTAACCTAAAAAAAAATGAAGAAAAAAATTGAAAAAAAAAATTAAAAAAAAAAATGAAGAAAAAAATTGAAAAAAAAAAATAAAAAAAAATTAAAAAAAAAAATTAAAAAAAAAAATTAAAAACATATAAAATCGGGAATAAATAGGAAAAAAGGGAAAAAAAATCCCTAGGATCTTGAACTGGGGCTATAAAAGGAGTTGTTCTGCAAGGAGTGGGACATTGTATCTTGTGCAGTCGTGCCGCCAGTACGTGTGTGTGCCGCCAGTACGTGTGTGTGTGATTTTCGTGTATTTGTTTTGGATTACTTTCATCTTTATCAACATCAAGAATAAGTACCAATGCATTTTATAGCTATATACAAATATATATATATATTATATTCCTGATTTGAAAATGAAATTTAAAAGAGTTGAATTTTGAAGTAGATGGTTTGAGACTGACAATTGAATTCTAAAATGACTTAAATTTGGAAATGACAAGTTTAATTATGAATTAGGTTCCAATATATAGAGTAAATGACATAGTCAAAAATGACTAGTGTAATTATGAATTAGGTTCCAATACATACAAGTTGAGAGTTTAATTGTGAATTAAGTTCTTTGAGTTGGTGGTTGTAATTCAACCTAACCTAAAAAAAAATGAAGAAAAAAATTGAAAAAAAAAATTAAAAAAAAATAATAACTTCTTAATCTATTTATCATTTTTGCATAAGAATCGGGGTATCGGCTAATATAACGACATCGTCAGCATACATGAGCCCATTTAAATCTAGGTTTCCCACAGATACTCCTCCACCTATATAATCACAAAGATTATGTATAAATAGGGAAAATAAAATTGGCGAGGCTAAACAGCCTTGTTTTACGCCGCTATTTATTGCAAATTCGGCCGACAATCCTCTACCACTGTTACACCAAATTCTACTCCTCCACCTATATAATCACAAAGATCATGTATAAATAGGGAGAATAAAATTGGCGAGTCTAAACAGCCTGTTTTACGCCGCTATTTATTGCAAATTCGGCCGACAATCCTCTACCACTTCTGACGTTATTTTTTATAATGAATAACGATTCGCCTCGGCTTGGCGTCAATCGGTAGAGCATGAGAATTAAAAACTATAAAATCTGGTCGTGGTTTTCTAGGATACAATTTTGTTAAAAATCTTAATAGGCTCATACAGGAGCTCTCGCAATAATTTAATACTGATTATTAACAAATATATATATAAGATTTATACTCTATGGTATTGGGGAGTAAAAATGAATGGTACACCATAAAAAATTTGATACATATATTAGATGAATAATTATAAAAAATCAGGTCAATATAGAAAATATATAGAGCAACAAAATATACAATGAAACAAGAACGAAATCAAATAAAATATCAAAGATCAGTACTATTTTTCAGTTCTATAGCACGAAAGTAGTATAAAAATGGCGACTCTGGTGCACAAGTGCACCAGAGTCGCCATTCACCTCAAGGTCATCCAGGTCAACCAAACCTAACCTCGAGGTCATCTAGGTCAACCAATCTTACCTCAAGGTCATCTAGGTCAACCAAACCTAACCTCAAGGTCATCTAGGTCAACCAAACCCAACCTCAAGGTCATCCACATCATCCAAACCTAACCTCAAGGTCATCTAGGTCAACCAAACCTAACCTCAAGGTCATCCAGGTCAACCAAACCTAACCTCGAGGTCATCTAGGTCAACCAATCTTACCTCAAGGTCATCTAGGTCAACCAAACCTAACCTCAAGGTCATCTAGGTCAACCAAACCCAACCTCAAGGTCATCCACATCATCCAAACCTAACCTCAAGGTCATCTAGGTCAACCAAACCTAACCTCAAGGTCATCTAGGTCAACCAAACCTAACCTCAAGGTCATCCACGTCATCCAAACCTAACCTCAAGGCCATCAGGTCAACCACACCTAACCTAAAAAAAAAATGAAGAAAAAAAATTGAAAAAAAAAATTAAAAAAAATTAAAAAAAAAATAGAAAAAAAATTTAAAAAAAAAAATTAAAAAAAAAAATTAAAAACATATAAAATCGGGAATAAATAGGAAAAAAGGGAAAAAAAATCCCTAGGATCTTGAACTGGGGCTATAAAAGGAGTTGTTCTGCAAGGAGTGGGACATTATATCTTGTGCAGTCGTGCCGCCAGTATGTGTTTGTGCCGCCAGTACGTGTGTGTGTGATTTTCGTGTATTTGTTTTGGATTACTTTCATCTTTATCAACATCAAGAGTAAGTACCAATGCATTTTATAGCTATATACAAATATATATATATATTATATTCCTGATTTGAAAATGAAATTTAAAAGAGTTGAATTTTGAAGTAGATGGTTTGAGACTGACAATTGAATTCTAAAATGACTTAAATTTGGAAATGACAAGTTTAATTATGAATTAGGTTCCAATATATAGAGTAAATGACATAGTCAAAAATGACTAGTGTAATTATGAATTAGGTTCCAATACATACAAGTTGAGAGTTTAATTGTGAATTAAGTTCTTTGAGTTGGTGGTTGTAATTCAACCTAACCTAAAAAACATATAACAAGTCTTTACCTAGAATTAGGCTGTACCCACAATATGTTTGACATTGATAGTGATGAAGGTGTGTGTGGTTTCAGACATAGAAGTAGATCCCCTATCACAAAGTAGATCCTAGACCCCCATTCACATTCCCCACCCCACCATACAGCTCCCGACCATCATCCCCTAGAACATTAAATATAAACACCTATGAACCTCCATCCCCCGACCCACGATCATAGATATTGATACTGATTCACTGCCTTCATCCCCCACATCTGTTGATAGTGATGAAGGTATATATATATATATATATAGAGTTGAATACTGCATACCATACTTATACAATATTGTTTTGCATTGCTCCAGATGAGCAAAGCTGCACGATGTCAACAAACAGCAAACTCAGTGGGCAAGTTTGTTGTTCTGGAGGAGGCATTTAAATCCCGACTCACGACTCTATACTACAATAATGCATACAAGGATGAGCCTGCCAAAGATTTCCACACCTTTCTGAGCGGTCTGAAGGATAAAATTGTTCACATCATCAGTCAGCAACTGCAGACACATGGAGCAATGAAGTTTAATCTAGTATTGGAGGCAACATATTTCCGCAGCACCCTTGATAAGACCTTCTTCGAACAAGAAGAGTTTCAGAATGTCGCCATCAAAACTCCAAACTACACCATCTTCAGTATCATCAATCTTCCAGACATCATCAACCAAGCGTGCATGATCCTACTGGATGAGGAGTCGAAATTCGAAGGAAATTCCAGTGGATGGAGTTTGCTTATCATCGATGGATTGCTCATCAGGATTAGCAAACATATTCCCCTGCGTGGATCATCCTACATCAGTCTTCCACCTCTTCTATCAGCACGAAAGGCAATCATCAATCCTATAAACAAGGACCAGCAATGTTTCAAATGGGCTATCCTCACCAAACATGTACAAGGCAGTTATCCTGAATGAGTCAACAACCAATACCATCAATTGGAAGAGAGATACAACTTTTCAGGCATTGGATTTCCTACTACCATCAGTCAAATCGATATATTTGAGAAAGATAATCCAGAGGTATCAGTTAATATTTATGGTGTGGATGAGAAGAACATTATATTTCCAAGAAGAGTTGGAAATGCAATGAAGGCAGATCACTTTGATCTTCTCCTCCGCTGTGAGAGTAATGATGATGATGAAAACAGCACCCTTGAGGATGGCAATGAACATAAATTAAATAGCCACTACTGCTAAATTAAAAATTTTGAAAGACTTGTGAGATCCCAACTCACAAAACATCAGCATAAAATTATCATCTGCAGACGATGTTTCACCCATTACACCCAGGACATAGATGGAGAACGCAGGATGGCTGAGCATGAGGAGTATTGTGCTAGCAATAATACAGCAAGAATCATCATGCCACAGGTTGGAAAAGATGGTAAACCTCCAACCTTAAAGTTTGAGAAACATGTGCAAAAGTATAGAGTACCTATTGTAGCATACGCCGATTTTGAGTGCATCCTGGAGAAACCTGATGAAGACAATGAACAATGGATTGGTAAAGCTACCAAAGTTATCCAGTATCATCGGGCAATGAGTTACTGCTTATACTTTGTGCAGGACCCAGATTTGGAAGATTCCTGGCTGACAATCACTAACCTAATCCCTCATGAGCCGATTGTCTACAGGGGTCCTGATGTTGCCAAACATTTCATGAAGACCCTCACCATGCATGCAAAAGATTCAGATGAGGCAACTGACTGCAGGAATATCAAGTTGCTCCCACTAACCAAAAGAGAACAAGCACGACATAATGCGGCCGACTTCTGTGAGGCTTGCAATGAACGGTTCAATAAAGATGAGGTGTATGACCATTGTCATATAACTGGTATCTACCGGAATGCATTGTGTCGTAAATGCAACCTGCAGCAACAGCAACAATCATCCATACCAGTGTTTCTCCACAACTCTTCAAACTATGATACACACCTTATTATTCCAGAGCTGGGTAGAGATAAGGATCGGCTGTTTGTCATCCCAAACTCATCGGAAAAGTATATATCATTCACCAAACGAATATCTCCAAAAATGCACCTTCGATTCATCGATACATTCCGGTTTATGCCTGATAGTTTAGACAACCTGGTTACTAACCTAGTCAAATCAGCATCGAATCCGGAAGACTTGTCCCAAGTGCTGCCACATACTGCCAAAGTGTTTCGAAACAAATTGAGCCTCGTCTCAAGGAAAGGAGTGTTTCCATACGACTACTGCGATTCATGGCAGAGACTTGAAGAAACATTGCTACCACCCAAAGAGGCATTTTTCAGCAAGCTGGTTGGTAGGAGTGTTAGCAGTGATGATTATAAACATGCTCAAACTGTGTGGAACCAATTCAGTTGTAGAACTCTGGGAGAGTACAGTGACCTATACTTGAAAACAGATGTTCTCCTGTTGGCCGATGTCTTTGAGAGCTTCCGTGATGTATGCATGAAGACTTATGATTTGGATTGTGCTCACTACTTTACATCTCCATGCTTTTCCTTTGATGTCAAAGCTGATGAGAAGAGGTATATTCTAGATGATGGAATTACAACTCTTGCACATGGACATTACAAGATCCCCACTCTAGCACACATTGATGAGGAGAAGGATGAGGAGGCAGAGGAGGAGGAGGAGGAGGAGGAGGAGGAGGAGGAGGAAGAGGAGGAGGAGGAGGAGGAGGAGGAGGAGGAGGAGGAGGAGGAGGATTATGATGTGGAGGAAGAGATGATTGACTCCCAAGAAATTCCCAAGGTTCAGGCAGCTAGCAGTACTACAACAGCTAAACGGCTACATTCCTCATCACATGATGAGCTCATTGATAAAGTCAATGAGTCACGAAGCAGTACTATCCCTGCTAAACGATCATGTCCCTTATCAAATGATGAGCTTGCTGATATGATCAATGACTATAAAATAGATGGTGATGCATCTCAGTATAGCATACTGAGAAAATTACTTGAAAAGTGATGTCATACCTCATGCCAGGAAGTGTCAACAAATCCACTGTGCATATAATCTGTGCACATGTCTTCACCCTACATTCACATCGCAAGACTTTTTGGAAGCGGTCATCATCAGTTGAGGTCTGTGCACCGTGCTGTAAAAACGCCGCCCATCACCCCACCACCGCCGCCAGTGAGCCCACCATCGTCACCAGTTGCCCCACCATCGTCACCAGTCAGCCCACCATCGTCACCACTCGCCCCACCATCGCCATCAGTCGCCCCACCATCACCACCAGTCGTCCCACCACCGCCGCCAGTCAGCCCACCACTGCCGCCAGTCGCCATCATCAGTTGTGGTCTGTGCACAGTGCTGTAAAGAACCAGCATCAGCTGCAACTAGAACTCCAGCTACTACTCCAGCTAGTACTCCACTACCACTACCACTACCACTGCTCCAGACCCAGTGCCAACATCAGCCTGCAGTGAGCAAGCAGATATGTGTGAGTGCAGAGACTGTCTACTAGTAACCAGCATCAATGGATTGTGCGACCATTTCTGAAGTTTGGAGATAAGGACCTACCAGAACCGTTTGGAACAGCTCACTACTTTACATCTCCAGGCTTTTCCTTGATGTCATGCTGAAATATACTAAAGTCGAGCTTGAGCTCTTTACTGACTATGACATGTACATGTTTATCGAGCGAGGTATCAGAGGAGGAATAACAAATTGTATGCACCATCATGCTGTAGCCAACAATGCCTACACAGGAGCACCTATTGACCCCGAGAAGCCTACATCATATCTCCTGTACACAGATGCGAACAACCTGTACGGCTGGGCAATGTGCCAACCACTCCCATGCCGGAAATTCCAGTGGATGATGAAAGATGAGTTGGAGGGGGTGAGCAGAGGTATAGAGGGTGTTGGAGATGTTCAAAAGATTGGCTACATCTTGGAGGTGGACATTGAGTACCCTTCTGAATTGCATGATGAGCACAATGACTTCCCATTCCTGGCAGAGAACAAAAAAACTCTTAAATCCAATCATGTACGACTCATGACAGCTCTAAGCAACCGTGAACAATATGTATGTCATTACCGCATCCTCAAGCAAGCAGTACAACATGGATTGAAAATCACTAAAGTTCATTGAGGTGTAAGGTTTGAGCAGGAGGACTTCCTAGCACCCTACATCATGCTTAATACAAAGCTAAGACAGCAGTCAAAGAACAAGTTTGAGAAAAATTTCTTCAAACTCATGAACAATGCCATGTTTGTTAAAACAATGGAGAATGTGTGAAAAAGAATGAGCATGGAGCTAGTGAATGATGAGAAGCGTTTGAAGAAACTGATTGCTCAACCAGTGTACAAGGACCGCATCATCTTTGGTGAGAATATCTGTGCTGTTACAATGTATAAAGAGGAAGTGGAGCTCAATAAGCCTATCTATATGGGGTTATCAGTGCTTGACATCAGCAAAACCCTCATGTACGAATTCCATTATAACATCATGAAGCCCATTTACAAGGACTGTCTTCAACTCTTATATCAAGATACTGATAGCTTATTCTACCTTGTCAAGACAGAGGACATGTACAAAGATATCATCAACAACCAGCAACTGGAAGATACCTTTGACACTTCAGAGTACCCTGCAGACCACCCATGCTACTCGGATGCAAACAAAATGGTGCTTGGAGAGTTCAAAGACAAATATGCTGGCCGAGCGCCACTTGAGTATGTAGGCCTACGATCAAAGCTATATGCCTGTAGGTGTTACAATAGTGATCCAAATCAGCTGACAAGTGGATTGATAAAGAAAGCTAATGGAGTGAGGAGACCAATACTTGGGCGAGAACTCTCAAAAATGCATCCAGATGCTGAACGTTACATAGGCTTCCAAGACTATCTAGATTGTCTATATGGTGATGAGGATATCTATGGAGAACAAGTGATGTTTGGCACTAGGAAACATCAGATCATGACTCGAGTCATGAGAAAGAAGGCACTGAGCAAAGCTGATGAGAAGAGGTATATTCTAGATGATGGAATTACAACTCTTGCACATGGACATTACAAGATCCCCACTCTAGCACACATTGATGAGGAAAAGGATGAGGAGGCAGAGGAGGAGGAGGATTATGATGTGGAGGAAGAGATGATTGACTCCCAAGAAATTCCCAAGGTTCAGGCAGCTAGCAGTACTACAACAGCTAAACGGCTACATTCCTCATCACATGATGAGCTCATTGATAAAGTCAATGAGTCAGGAAGCATCCCTGCTAAACGATCATGTCCCTTATCAAATGATGAGCTTGCTGATTTGATCAATGACTATAAAATAGATGGTGATGCATCTCAGTATAGCATACTGAGAAAATTGCTTGAAAAGTGACGTCATACCTCATGCCAGGAAGTGTCAACAAATCCACTGTGCATACAATCTGCGCACATGTCTTCACCCTACATTCACATCGCAAGACATTTTAGAAGCGGTCATCATCAGTTGAGGTCTGTGCACTGTGCTGTAAAGACGCCGCCCATCACCCCACCACTGCCGCCAGTCAGCCCACCATCGTCACCAGTTGCCCCACCATCGTCACCAGTCAGCCCACCATCGTCACCACTCGCCCCACCATCGCCATCAGTCGCCCCACCATCGCCACCAGTCGTCCCACCACCGCCGCCAGTCAGCCCACCACCGCCGCCAGTTGCCATCATCAGTTGTGGTCTGTGCACAGTGCTGTAAAGAACCAGCATCAGCTGCAACTAGAACTCCAGCTACTACTCCAGCTAGTACTCCACTACCACTACCACTACCACTGCTCCAGACCCAGTGCCAACATCAGCCTGCAGTGAGCAAGCAGATATGTGTGAGTGCAGAGACTGTCTACTAGTAACCAGCATCAATGGATTGTGCGACCATTTCTGAAGTTTGGAGATAAGGACCTACCAGAACCGTTTGGAACAGCTCAAAACTTTCTAGAGACACTAACATCCATCTTTCATGATGCCAAAGTGTCAAGCTATACCGATCTATGCGAGGGAGCAGCCATCTTGAAATTCTCATTCAGCAGAGGATTCTGCAAAATAAGTGATAGATTGGGTGAATTATATCACTGGATAGTTCATGATATATTGGACTGAATCTATTGAATTGTAATGTAAATAATCTTATTATTCATATGAATGCTCAGTTTATATATATATATATATATATATATATATATATATATATATATATTATATATCTATATATATATATATATATAATGCTATGTATCAATAAAAGAGAGAGTGTGTTATTTCAAGAGAAAGATGTTGTACATCTTATTCCATACACCCTTCAACTTCTAGAGTAAGCACTGTTAGACATTTAAGGTAGAGTAAATACAATAGGAAGCATCCTTCTATGATAAACTTGTCTTTATCATACCATGCAGGAAGTTCATGATGGTTGATGATTCATGATCAACAGCCTGATGCCTATATAAATGCTAATTAGCAAGTTCATATATCCAGTATGGATAGGACAGTATTAGCACAAGAGCTGCACGAGCAAGCTTGTTGGAATTTCCCAACAAGAAAGATTACAGTCAAAGGTCTTGATGACCTCTATCAAGCTGACCTTGTTGAGATGATACCATATTCTCGACAGAACAAAGATAATAGATACATAATTACTATTATCAATTGTCTTAGTAGGTTTGCCTTTGCTATAGCAATTGAAAGCAAGTCAGCTGATGATGTGGTCAAGGCAATCAGATACAGAAAATAACTCTTTCCTTATTCCTACTGGGGTAGTTCTTCCTCTATCCAATAGTATACAATGCTTCAAGGTTTTCAAACTGTAAAGTATATCAACTATTGTTCCTACAGTATACCTGTTTGATTGCAATAGTGACCAATTCTGGCCCTTCTTGTAACTCCTCTACTATGTATACTTTAACAACTATGTCCAAGCTCATTACAGCTTGCTGTAAGTGAGCAGTGACTGAACAGTGACTGATCAGTGACTGATCAGTGACTGATCAGTGACTGATCAGTAACTGAACAGTGACTGAACAGTGACTGATCAGTGACTGATCAGTAACTGAACAGTGACTGAACAGTGACTGATCAGTAACTGAACAGTAACTGAACAGTGACTGATCAGTAACTGATCAGTGACTGAACAGTGACTGAACAGTGACTGATCAGTAACTGAACAGTGACTGAACAGTGACTGATCAGTGACAGAACAGTGACTGAACAGTAACTGATCAGTGACTGAACAGTGACTGAACAGTGACTGATCAGTAACTGAACAGTTAAACAGTGATTGAACTGACTGACTGACCACTGAGTGGACGACCCAATTATGCCATACAGACATGTGACAGGAGGAGTGAGGGTCATTGAGAATGTCCATATGTCATGTCTGAGCATGGAGTGGGAGTCGTTGAAAATATCTATCTTCAATGCCATTTTGATCTCTAGAGCAGCATGGTCATGTTGATCTAGAGTCTCCATGGACATCTTGATCTAGTAGGTCTACCATGGACATATTGATCTGGAGTGATAGGTCTCCATGACCATGTAGAGTGATAGGTCCTGCATGACCATCTTGAGCTAGAGTCCCTTAATGCTGGTGGGTGTGGCCATTGGTCATGTGACAGAGGGAGTTGGAGTGGGGTCGCCTAAAGTAAAGTAAGGTGATTTTTTACCTATATGAATTGATGAAACTCTCAATCAATGGTTAACACATAAAATGAGGTTTATTTCATACATGTTTACATCATTACATGAGAGTAGTTTTAGACAGTTGATCAGCCAATGAGGGTTTATTTCTTTATTAACATATTACAATGGTTATACATTCAATAGTATTTGACTTTCTCGAACAGAAGTTTCAGACAGTGGATCAGCCAATGATGGTTTATTTCTTTATTAACATATTACAAATGGTAATACATTCGATATTAACTGATTGGTGTGATGAGGGGCTACTACCAAATTGAAGCTGTCTTGGCCTCGGCCAGTGGGATGATTGGCAGCGGTGACAATGGTGGGGTGACTGGTGGCGGTGGTGGGGCGACTGGCGGTGGTGGTTGGCTGACTGGTGGCGGTGGTGGGGCGACTGGCGGCGGTGGTGGGACAACTGGTGACGATGGTGGGGCGACTGGCGGCAGTGGTGGGCTGACTGGCGGCGACTGGTGACAAAGTTGGGGCGCCTGGCAGCGGTGGTGGGACGACTGGTGGAATTCCTCCATCAAATGAAAAGCCTGGAGATGTAAAGTAGTGAGCACAATCCAAATCATAAGTCTTCATGCATACATCGCGGAAGCTCTCAAAGACATCGGCCAACAGGAGAACATCTGTTTTCAAGTATAGGTCACTGTACTCTCCCAGAGTTCTACAACTGAATTGGTTCCACACAGTTTGAGCATGTTCATAATCATCACTGCTAACACTCCTATCAACCAGCTTGCTGAAAAATGCCTGTTTGGGTGGTAGCAATGTTTCTTCAAGTCTCTGCCATGAATCGCAGTAGTCGTATGGAAACACTCCTTTCCTTGAGATGAGGCTCAATTTGTTTCCAAACACTTTGGCAGTATGTGGCAGCACTTTGGACAAGTCTTCCAGATTTGATGCTGATTTGACTAGGTTAGTAACCAGGTTGTCTAAACTATCAGGCGTAAACCGGAATGTATCGATGAATCGAAGGTGCATTTTTGGAGATATTCGTTTGGTGAATGATATATACATTTCTGATGAGTTTGGGATGACAAACAGCCGATCCTTATCTCTACCCAGCTCTGGAATAATAAGGTGTGTATCATAGTTTGAAGAGTTGTGGAGAAACACTGGTATGAATGATTGTCGCTGTCGCTGCAGGTTGCATTTATGACACAATGCATTCTGGTAGATACCAGTTATATGACAATGGTCATACACCTTATCTTTATTGAACCGTTCATTGCAAGCCTCACAGAAGTCGGCCGCATTATGTCGTGCTTGTTCTCTTTTGGTTAGTGGGAGCAACTTGATATTCCTGCAGTCAATTGCCTCATCTAAATCTTTTGCATGCATGGTGAGGGTCTTCATGAAATGTTTGATGGCATCAGGACCCCTGTAGACAATCGGCTCATGAGGGATTAGGTTAGTGATTGTCAGCCAGGAATCTTCCAAATCTGGGTCCCGCACAAAGTATAAGCAGTAACTCATTGCCTGATGATACTGGATAACTTTGGTAGCTTTACCAATCCATTGTTCATTGTCTTCATCAGGTTTCTCCAGGATGCACTCAAAATCGGTGTATGCTACAATAGGTACTCTATACTTTTGCACATGTTTCTCAAACTTTAAGGTTGGAGGTTTACCATCTTTTCCAACCTGTGGCATGATGATTCTTGCTGTATTATTGCTAGCACAATAATCCTCATGCTCAGCCATCCTGCGTTCTCCATCTATGTCCTAGGTGTAATGGGTGAAACATCGTCTGCAGATGATAATTTTATGCTGATGTTTTGTGAGTTGGGATCTCACAAGTCTTTCAAAATTTTTAATGTAGCAGTAGTGGCTATTTAATTTATGTTCATTGTCATCCTCAAGGGTGCTGTTCTCATCATCATCATTACTCTCACAGAGGAGGAGAAGATCAAAGTGATCTGCCTTCATTGCATTTCCAACTCTTCTTGGAAATATAACGTTCTTCTCATCCACACCATAAATATTAACTGATACCTCTGGATTATCTTTCTCAAATATATCGATTTGACTGATGGTAGTGGGAAATCCAATGCCTGAAAAGTTGTATCTCTCTTCCAATTGATGGTATCGGTTGTTGACTCATTCAGGATTACTGCCTTGTACATGTTTGGTGAGGATAGCCCATTTGAAACATTGCTGGTCCTTGTTTATAGGATTGATGATTGCCTTTCGTGCTGATAGAAGAGGTGGAAGACTGATGTAGGATGATCCATGCAGGGGAATATGTTTGCTAATCCTGATGAGCAATCCATCGATGATAAGCAAACTCCATCCACTGGAATTTCCTTCGAATTTTGACTCCTCATCCAGTAGGGTCATGCACGCTTGATTGATGATGTCTGGAAGATTGATGATACTGAAGATGGTGTAGTTTGGAGTTTTGAAGGAGACATTCTGAAACTCTTCTTGTTCGAAGAAGGTCTTATCAAGGGTGCTGCAGAAATATGTTGCCTCCAATACTAGATTAAACTTCATTGCACCATGTGTCTGCAGTTGCTGACTGATGATGTGAACAATTTTATCCTTCAGACCGCTCAGAAAGGTGTGGAAATCTTTGGCAGGCTCATCCTTGTATGCATTATTGTAGTATAGAGTCGTGAGTCAGGATTTAAATGCCGCCTCCAGAACAACAAACTCGTCCACTGAGTTTGCTCTTTGTTGACATCGTGCAGATTTGCTCATCTGGAACAATGCAAAACAATATTGTATAAGTATGGTATGCAGTATTCAACTCTCTATATATATACCTTCATCACTATCAACAGATGTGGGGGATGAGGGCAGTGAATCAGTATCAATATCTAGGATCGTGGGTTGGATGTGTCGGGGGATGAAGGTTCATAGGTGTTTATATTCAATGTTCTAAGGGATGATGGTCGGGAGCTGTATGGTGGGGTGGGGTATGTGAATGGGGGTCTAGGATCTACTTTGTGATAGGGGATCTACTTCTATGTCTGAAACCACACACACCATCATCACTATCAATGTCAAACATATTGTGGGTACAGCCTAATTCTAGGTAAAGACTTGTTATATGTTTTTTAGGTTAGGTTGAATTACAACCACCAACTCAAAGAACTCAATTCACAATTAAACTCTCAACTTGTATGTATTGGAACCTAATTCATAATTACACTAGTCATTTTTGACTATGTCATTTACTCTATATATTGGAACCTAATTCATAATTATACTTGTCATTTTCGAATTCAAGTCATTTTAGAATTTAATTGTCAGTCTCAAACCATCTACTTCAAAATTCAACTCTTTTAATTTCATTATCAAATCAGGAATATAATATATATATATATGTATATAGCTATAAATGCATGGTACTTACTCTTGATGTTGATAAAGATGAAAGTAATCCAAAACAAATACACGAAAATCACACACACACGTACTGGCGGCACACACACATACTGGCGGCACGACTGCACAAAATACAATGTCCCACTCCTTGCAGAACAACTTTTATAGCCCCAGTTCAAGATCCTAGTGATTTTTTCTTCCTTTTTTTCCCATTTATTCCTGATTTTATATGTTTTCAATTTTTTTTTAATTTTTTTTTATTTTTTTTTTTTATTTTTTTTCTTAATTTTTTTTTAATTTTTTTTTTATTTTTATCTTTTTTTTTTTTTTTTAGGTTAGGTGTGGTTGACCTGGATGGCCTTGAGGTTAGGTTTGGATGACGTGGATGACCTTGAGGTTAGGTTTGGTTGACCTAGATGACCTTGAGGTTAGGTTTGGTTGACCTAGATGACCTTGAGGTTAGGTTTGGATGACGTGGATGACCTTGAGGTTAGGTTTGGTTGACTTGGATGACCTTGAGGTTAGGTTTGGTTGACCTAGATGACCTTGAGGTTAGGTTTGGTTGACCTAGATGACCTTGAGGTTAGGTTTGGTTGACCTAGATGACCTTGAGGTTAGGTTTGGTTGACCTGGATGACCTTGAGGTGAATGGCGACTCTGGTACACTTGTGCACCAGAGTCGCTATTTTTATACTACTCACGAAACTTAACCATGTGCTTTTCAATTCATTGATCATATGCATTTATTTGCATGTAGCTTTGACATCAACTTGCTGTTGCTTGTTGATTTGGATAATCCTACTTTATATATTACTTCCCAAATCAGAGCATGAAAAATTGACAAATCAATAATTAAATATAATTTCTATAGTTTCCAATAAATTTTTCCATAATAAATACATTTATCTCAGGGTGTAAGATTCGGCACCTGATGGAATTAGATAAATCCATTTATCAAAAGAACCAGAGCTACATTATATTATTACAAATTGTATTATAAAATCAATGATTGGGTGAATGTTAGCATTACAAGCTTAGAACTTATATTCTCTTAATTGATGTATTTTTGATATATAAATTGACTCATCTTATTCAATAAAGTATTTCTTATACCCTTCTAAGACTTTTAAGTGCTTTTTTACTTCCTCTAGTTGCATACCATTTAGTTACAATAAATTTCTGCCAAGTTGTCTGGCTAGATTTTACGTTATGCAACTCAATCGATCATTATGTCGCCGATCAATAGATATTTTATGCCTAACCTCAAATTTTCAATACTTTATATAATATTATATAAGTAGCAAATTATTTCTATCGCTATTCGGCTGTTCTAAATTTAGCCATGATTCCTGATATATCTAATCTTTAAAAATGTTATCGCATTTGGCGATACTAGACTATTATTCCACTTTAGACCTATAAATTTCTTTCAAATAGGGATTTTATTTACCCATCAGATTTTGATACATTACACACTGTTACACCAAATTCTACACCCATTATTGCTATAAATCCCCTTAAAAATATTTATAAATTTACTAGATAGGCCTATTTCATATAATCTGAAAAATAACGTATTCCTATCAATATTGTCATATGCTCCTTTGGAATCGATGAAAAAGCCTTATAGTTTTCTTTTTTTAACTTGTAAAAAATAATCAACGAGGTAGAATTAGTTCTACTCATTCAGCGACTATGCAAAATCATACAATAAATTCCGAGCAGTTAATTATTCCATTGATTACGAAATAATTTTCCTAAAGCAGTCTACAAATTTTCTTTCGGCCGGTAGCACCATATAAGGCTCAATGAGTCAGCAGTAGCTACAATTGGGATTAATACAATACATTCTTACATGCTAAGGAGCTTGTTTCATATTTAATCTAAAATACCTCAATTGTAACCACATATATTACACAGTCAAGCTTTATAGAGGGAAAAGTTGAGAAGACAATTTTTGACCCCGCAGTTCTGTTGAGGGTAGTAAGGAGGTAAACATATCAAAAGTCCCCACCCCTTCCCACTGTGCTAAGGGGGTGGGGGTGGTTTAAAGGTACAATTTGTTGGTTTCTCGCATAAAACTCAAATACTATGAATCCTAAGGACTTGACTGTCGTATAACAAATTGAAGCTTACATAATTTCCTACAATATTCATTCCACAACTTCTTCCATATCTCTTCTAGTTTTCGAGATATCTGCCCTTGAAGGCGTGACATTTTTGGAAAACCACATTTGCCAACAATTTTTTCTATTTTTGCTCTTATAACTTTTTAAAAATTGATGGGAAAAATCCATATGGATTGTGAGCTTATAGAGCATTGGATTATCTTCAATTTTGTGTATAATTTTACACTTTTACGAATTTCCCTACTCCTTTTGCAGCAGCATTAGTGTTGATTGGGAAATCTCCATTTTAGACCATAGAGACCAATTGAATGGACCATATAGACCATATAGACCATTATCAAAAATAGACCAATTGACGAAAGAATTTAAAGAGAATGTTTTAAACAAAATTTTCGACTTGAGCATTGTTGAGACTAGTTATGAGGAGAACATAACAAAAGTCCTCATTCCTAACTCATGTGCTAAGGGGATGAGAGTTGTTTAAAAGTTTCATTTCTTAGCGTTTTGCTTCCACGCTCATATCTTGAGAACAATGCATTTAACCGACATAACTAAGAGATCAAAAATAAAGCTTGATAAATTCTCTACACTTTTTGTTCAGTGGAACTTTGTGATATTCTCAACAGTTCCCGAGATATTGGGAATACCTATATACGGAATTGGATGAATGTATCTGTTGAATCCCTCCAACGCCTGAGAACTACAAGAGGTTTAAAGGTCTTGTTGTTGCAATTGCAAAGAAACATATTCCAAGAGGTTTCAGGAAGGAATATATTCCGGGCTGGAGTGGAGAAAGTGACCATCTATACAAGCAGTTTCAGGAAAAAAATGACCAACAGATTGCAGGAGTGCTCCTTAACAGCTTGGATGAGGCACATAGAAATAAATGGTCCCAGACAATGGAGGAGATGGACTTCAGACATTCTAGCTGCCGGGCTTGGAGTCTTCTCAGGAAGAATCACTACACACCAGAGCTTCTCTATCCATCCAGATCAGGTGGCAGAACAAATAGTCAAAGCATCTAAGGCTGCTGGCTGTTTGGATCTTATGTAAGGAATGGACTGAAAGAGCTTAAAGCTATGGCTGTGGAGGACTTGCACCTGGCCAGTGATTTCTCAGTAGAGGAGGTGGATGCTGCTCTTTGTGATACCAGGTGTAGAAAGGCACCTGGCTTTGATGGAATCCATCCAGAGTTTCTGGTGGATGCTGGAGGGGAGGTTAGGCTGCGGATGTCATGCTTTTATAAGAAGAATCTGCAAACTGGAAATCTTCCAGCAGAATTCAAGGAATCTAGAATAATTTCAATTCTCAAGCCTGACAAGCCTTGTGATGATGTGGAAAGCTACCGCCCAATTGCACCACTGAGTGTGAGCTACAAAGTGCTAGAAAGGCTTCTCTACAATAGGATAAGTAGAAGAATACTAGAGCATGTACCGATTGAACAGGCAGGATTCTGACCCAACCGGAGTTGTACAGACCAGGTTCTATCTTTGATGACATATATCGAGGCAGGCTTCCAAAAGGGATTAGAAACATCTGTTGCCTTTGTGGACCTGAGTGCTGCTTATGATACAGTGTGGAGAGAGGGACTCATTCTCAAACTCCTGCATGCTTTACCAAGCCTTAAAAATCATCAAATTGATAAATAACCTGCTAAAGAACAGATGCTTCAGAGTGCTCATGGATGATAAGCTAAGCAGAAGGAAGGTACTGAATAATGGATTACCACAGGGTTCAATCTTGTCCCCGCTCCTTTTCAACTTGTACTCAGCAGATCTTCCCAACATACCATCTAGGATCTTCATGTATGCTGAAGACATTTCTGTGGCCACTCAAGACAAGAGTATGAAGACAACATGGGAGAGCCTCACTGAAGACCTATCCTCCCTTTCAATTCATTTCCACAAGTGGAGGCTACACCCCAACATGGAAAAAACAGAGGTGTGCTTTTTTCACTTTAGTAATGTGGAGGCTGGGGTGAAACTGGATGTGAGGTTTGACAACACGCAATTGCAGCATAATTTCTTTTTGAAGTACCTTGGTGTGATGCTTGTCTGTCCTTCAAAAATCACCTTCATAATATTGCTAAGGAACTGAAAACTAGGAATAATATTCTACAAAAACTCTGTGGAACAACATGAGGAGCATCAACAACAACTTTGCACTGTTCTGCCCTAGGACTTGTATACCCCACAGCTGAGTATTGCGCGGCTGTGTGGATGAATAGTGCTGTAAAGAACTGAGACTGTTTAAAATAATATGAAAAATTATACTGTTGTATTGATTTGACAAAACTTGAACATCAATAACTAATTGTAAAACAATATAACAAACTTTCAGTCTGAAGGGTTGCCAAGGCAACGAATGCTAATGACATGGAAGCCATGAAGGAGATTCCCTTTACACTCACCCACCATTCAGAAAAGAACTATAATTGTTCCTTTGTTCCAAATTATATGGCGATGTTCTTGTGATTGTTTGATCCCTACCCCCGGGCACATAGGATGGGTATCCTCCTCCGACTCTGGTACTTCCTGCTCCAGGTTGTCTTCCTCCTCCTGTTCATCAATCACTTCTTCAGCAACGTCACTGGAAGTTAGTCTCTCCTCATCCTCGGGTTTGAGGCAAGATTTCAAGTGGTTCACATGAACGTTGATCTGGCAACCATCGGGCAACATCACCATATAGTTCACTGAGGACATCTTCTTACTCACTTCAAATGGTCTCATCCAAAGGAGATAAAATTGACCCGATTCTCCAGGCTTTACTGCGGAATTGTGCAGATAAACTGCATCTCCAGCTTTGAATTCTCTTGATTTTCTGCCTTTATTAGCGGTTATAAGCTGTTCACTTACTGCTTCCAAAGAATTCTTGAAAGCTTGTTGATAAGCCTCACCCAGTCTCAATTTCAATGTCTTCAAATGCTCTCCTACTGATTAAGTATGCTTAAGGTCTTGCTCAATGCTTCAGGTCTTTAAGTATGGGTTGATTGGCAGGTAAAACCATTTCATGACCCCGACATAGAAAGAATGGGGAATACCCTGTTGAAGAATGAGGAGCTGAATTATAAACCATCAGAGCATAAGGCACCCATCAGTTGTCCCAGTCACTACCATCCCGTTGAACAACGTGAGCCATGCTCTCATTGAGGGTGCGATGTAACCTCTCTATTCTCCCTTTGCCTTCTGGGTGGTTTGCAGTGGTTTGGATTTCCACTATTCCCAGCTGGTTACATACTTCCTCAAATAGCTTTCACAAGAAGTGCCTTGGTCTGTCATCAGTCAGGTTGTTACTCCATGTCTGGATATGATTTGTGTAACCAAGGCTCTGGCAATTGATTCAGCAGTTTGGTCTGGTAGCTGGAAGGGCTTCTGCAAACCTGGTAAAGTGGTCCATGAAACTCACATAATAACGATCAACATGAGTGCTTGTTGGCAAGGCACCAACCACATCCATTGACACTAATTCCATGGGATGAGTTTGTTCATAGGCTTTTTCCAAGGAAACTTTCAAGGCACATAGAGTTTCACGTATGGCACAATTATGGCATTGTCTTACATATTGTTCAACCTCTCTTGCCATTCCAGGCCAGTAGTATTGTTGTTCAACCCTAAGGAGGGTTCTTCCAATGCCGGGATGTCCAGCCCAAGGAGTCTCGTGACAAAGTCTCATAACTATCTTTCTCAGAGAGGTAGGGACTGCCACCCTCCTCTCCAATGGTTCACTTTGGCCTCCTGTCCACAGAATTGTATCACGTTTGACAATTCCATTATCATTCCTCAACAGAGAACAGCACCATTCATCCTTCTGCTGCTGCTCATGGAGCTCTTTATCATCAATGTTTTGAATTGTGACTCCTCCTACTCTTCTACTCGGTGCATCTGCATTAACATGGTTCTTTCTTGGTGAATAACTTCATAATCAAATTCTTGTAGCCTCAGGGCTCATCTTGTTAGTCGAGATGGAGGATCCCTAGAACTCAGCATCCAACGCAGTGCAGCATGGTCAGTTACCAAGGAAAATTCTCTCCCTAGCAAGTAACACCTGAATTGACATGTTACCCACACTACTGCCAGCAACTCTCTTTCAGTAGTAGAATAGTTTTTCTCTGCTGGATTCAATTGGTGACTAGCATATATATGCCACTGGTCTCTCTCCCTCATCTGTTTGCTGGGAAAGCACAGCTCCTATTGCTGTTCCAGAAGCATCAGTGGCCAGGATAAAGGCAAAGCAAAGCAAAGTGGCCAGGATACTTTTTTCTCAAAGTCAGAAAAGATTAACACACAGACTGAACAAAGAATTTCCTTCAAATTCTGAAACGAAGTCTCTTGTTTTGTACCCCACTCAAAGGGAACCTCCTCCTTCAGTTAACTCAGTTAATGGCTGTGCAATTTTGCAAAATCTGGAACAAATCATTAATAATAACCAAAGAGTCCCAGTGCTCTTCTCGCTTCTTGAATATTTGTTGGTCATGGATAATTATTCACAGCTTCAACTTTTGCAGGGTCTGGTTTCACTCCATCTGAAGTTACTAGGTGTCCCAAATATTTTACAGTTTGCTTTGCAAAGTCACATTTCTCTAAATTCACCTTTACATTTGCCTTTTTAAATATTTTTAGTACATTTTCTAGTCTTTTTCCATGTTGCTCCATGGTTTTACAACAAATTATTACATCATCCAGGTAAACTAAGCATTCAATTCCTTTTATCTCTGCCAATAGATTATCCATCAACCTCTGGAAGGTAGCTGGAGCCCCAGTAAGTCCAAATGCCATTCTTTTGTATTCATAGTTTCCTCCTACTGTTTTAAATGCTGTCTTCTCTCGGTCATTCTTTGCTATGGGGATCTGATGATAGCCACTTCGAAGATCCAAAGTGGTGAAGTACTGGCATTTGCCCAGACTTTCAAGGGTCTCATTTATTAAGGGTAGTGGGTAGGCATCTGCCTTAGTGATTTGATTAAGGGCTCAAAAGTCGGTGCAGAAACGGTATTCAACACTTCATCTGTGGTTTTCTTCCTTACCAATACAACTGGTGCACTCCAGGAGCTAGTGGAAGGAACTATCACTCCCGTTTTTAGCATTCCAGTTATATGTTTTTCAACAACTGGTCTTAGATTAAATGGAACCCTGTAAGGTCTTTTTGTAATAGGTTGATTCCCATTAGTTGGGATACGGTGCTTTACATTGACACTACAACCCTCTAGTCCTGGCTCTTTGAAAACATGAGAATACTGTTGTAGCACTGCTCCTAGAATCTTGGCATCATTTGAAGGAAGGTGAACCAGTTCATCTTGCAATTCCAGTTTAAGCTTCTCATCAGTTTTATTCAATGTTGCAATCTGAATATATGGTTCAACATTTTGGATTAATTCTACTTGTCCCATCAACTGTTTCCGATGAATAGAGATTGGACTTGGAGTCAGATTCACCACACACATCACTGTCTGTACATGATTCGGTTTATGTATGCTTCTACCAATCTGCAGACCTGAGAGGACAGGGCTCAATAAGGCTCAATAAGGACATCTTCCTTGTGAATCTCCTGGTTTGTTGTTACTTCTATCAGCATTCCTGACTGAGCTGGTATCAACACATGTCTAAGTGAATGAACTCCAAAGGTAAACTCTTCTGTTTTCTTAGATTTACAACCTTCTTTAGCCTTAACCTTTAATGTGAATGTGATTCCAGGGTTTCATATCCCTTTTTCATTTTTCTGTTGTTTGATTCCTGACTCTTCCTCCTAGTTGACTGTCTGAGTGCTCCTTTCCATTTGACTGCTTGATTGGTCACAATGATTGTCTCTTGTTTGGTCTTGTGGCTGTATACTACATTGATTGGTCTTATCACTTTTGACATAATTCTCTTGCCAAATGGTTGATTCAATACCCTTTTGTTCTAAACAGCACCTCCTTTGCTGTCCTTCACTCAAGATATCTTCCTCACACATGGATACCATCTTTGTTCCTTTTATACTTAGCGTTTTAGAATGAACTCCTTGCAAAGTAACATCACCATTACAAACATCAACCGCAGCTCCCAACTTATCCAGTACATCCAGGCCTTTCAATCCATCTCCATAAAGATCAATGTTTGCCACCACAAATGTATGCATGATGCTGACATGTGCAGCCTCACAATCTACTCTCTGGTTTCCCTTAATTTTCATAATGTATCCAGTCACTCCTCTTAGTATCATTGATTCACTAGTTATAGCCATAGGTAATCCTGGAATGGCCTCCTTGAGGATACTGACCTCAGCCCCAGTGTCTATCAACATGTTCTTATCTTGTTTCCAATCCTCATCTCTAAAAAGATTCCACTTTTGGCAGTTGATAGACTGGGAACTGTGTACTCCCTTAATCTTGATGGCTGGGAAGCTGGGAAACTACCGGCCCCAATTCGTTTGGGGTCCATCTTAGTCTGTCGTCATTGTTGGATTGTGCATGAATCATCTTATTCCCATCCTGAACTGGACTCTGAACTCTGTATTTACAAGCATAAGCAGAATGCTGTGGGTCTCCACACACAAAACAGAATTTCTGCTCACCTTTGGTTGTTTGAGTCTCTGGAATGGTGAAAGCCTGTTTTCTATCAATTGGTCTCCTATTAAATTTAATACGTCCTTTCATGTGTTGGGTAGCACAGTCCCTGGCAAAGTGTCCTCTACCACCACAAGCAAAGCAAGTATTGGCTTGCTGGTTAGAACAATTAGAGCTAAATTGTCGTGGTTGTACAGAACAAACACAGTGCCTCCTGGAGGGATCTAGTAATCCATTATCACACATTGTTGAAAACACATCCTGCTCTTGATTGGAGGTTATTAAAGATATTCTCTCAGCTGTCTCAATTGCTGATTCCAAGTCCTTAGCTGGATGTATTTGTAGATCCAGTCCTGCAGCACCTTGTAGACCCTGTATAAATGCTGTTAGAACTGTTCGTTTCATTTGTGCTTTTGCTCAAGCGGCTTCCTGTAGGTCTGCTAATATGGGAATAGCCTTCAATGCCATTTGTAAACACCTATCAGCAGACGCTCTAACACTTCCATCTTTTTTTGTTCAATGCTACTAAGAGTGAGTAACCACCTTTCGGTGGTTAAGTTCCCTCAAACATTTTTATTGAAATTCTTTCATAATCTTGAAATGTTGTACCCTCATCTAATAGCTCCGGGTGTGCCTCTAGGCAAGTTAGAGCAGCTCCGGTTGTTTTCAATCTACAAATAAGTTTCATATCTTTCCAATTTCCAGCTTCTCCTACTAGTTTTATGTTTTGTGTGAATTGTTGAACATTTTGCTCACCTGCTTCTCCCGGAAATGATTTTATTAGGCTTTGTAGCGATAAATCTCTCATCATTGTCAGAGTTTCTCTTCTCTCTTCATGCATCCTTTCACGCATCAATTCATGATCGGATCTATTATAGATTCCATCTGCCTTTTTCTAGGCATTTTGTTTACCGCTGCCACCAATGTAAAGAGCTGAGAATGTTCAAAATAAAATAAGAAATTATACTGTTGTATTGATCTTCACTTTGACAAAATTTGAACATTAATAACTAATCGTAAAACAAGATAACAAACTTTTAGTCTGAAGGGTTGCCAAGGCAACGAATGCTGATGACAAGGAAGCCATGAAGGGGATTCCCTTTACAGTGCCCATGTGAATAGAGTCAACACTCAGCTGACTAATTCCATGCGGCTTATTTCTGGGACCATTAGAACCACCCCTAAATATTGGCTGCCAGTTCTCAGCAGCATTGCTTCACCAGGGCTGCGAAGATCTTTTGCTCTTGTTCATGAGTATAATAAGATAAAAAATGACAGAGCACTCCCAATCCACGGAGATCTTCTAGAGCTCGGTAACAGGCTGAGGTCAAGGTGCCCTTCCAGGCGCTTGACTGAGCAGATAGAACGTGAGAATTTCTCTGTTGCTAATAGCTGGGAGGAAGAGTGGATGGATAGAGCGCCTCTCAGTGTTAGTCTGAGGTATTCTGTTGGGAGGAGTGTGGCTGGGTGGCGAACATGGACATCTCTCAGTGACTGGGGTAGATTGCCCTCCCCTGATTGTGATTGTGGAAAGGCTAGGCAAACAATGAATCATATCATCCGACATTGTGCTATTTGAGCCTATCAGGGCGGTTCCGATGATTTTATAGCAGCTAGTAGGCAATAGCCTACATAACCAACCCGGACATCCAAGTTTGACTTGATTATTTCCTTGTGTATATATACAGTTTCCTTTGTCATAGTATTTTTGTTTGTATGCTATGACCTAGATGGATGGTTCTATTTTGTTTTGTTTTTTTGTTATCAAACTGACAAAGGTCAAAGACCTGAATATTTTTGTGAATTTATGTGTGTGTCTATGTGTTTGCCATAAGCTAATAATATATAATAACCGTTTCACACTTATCGGAATTTGCCGAAAAAGAAACGAACGGATCCGAACCGAATGTATGTGAAAGTAGCCCTTCCCTAGAAACGAATTTGAACCTGATGGAATCCATCAGAGTCGAGTGGGCGTTTGGTTCTATGCGGTTTCTATTCGGTACCGAATTCAAACCGAATTACCATTTCACACTTATCAGAATTTGCCGAAAACGAAACGAACCGAATGTTTGTGAAACTATAGCCTAACTCATCACTTCATAGAATCATCCCTAAAATCATAGAGTTGGGTAGCCTACTCTTTCATTCGGATTATACCGTAACTATTTACAATATCCCTTATAATCTACCTAAACTATCTCATATTTACTTGGCCATGCGTTTTCTCCTATATACTTACAAAGTATTCATTTATTACATTCAGTAATAAATTAGGATTCTCTTTTAATGTTACAACATTATTTCCTATTTTTACAGCATTCAATTATTTTTCTTCTCTCGGTTTGAATCAGTGGCATCCTTCCTTTAAGATCTCCCAAGTTTTCTTGATGTTATTTCCTGCTTCAATGAGTTTATTATTCTTGAAGTAACCCTCTTTTGTACTCTGGATAATCGACGTCAGCGATTGCCAGTTCTTGATTTTATGGTTGTAATTTCCTCTTCTTATTCAGAAAATTCCTTTTTCTATTGGGATGAGGTGATAATTATTTTTAATGTAACATGGAGTTGGGATGTGGATAAAAGAATAGAATGAATGAGAGTGAGATTAGAATATTTGGCATGCGGTGCTCTAGGGTTGGACAGACTCAGTCATTTTCTCTATAAGATATTTATTTTTTCAAAGACAACTTTAAGCCCGCTCGGCTCTCAAAGTATCTAATAGAATTGGGAAGTTCATTACACTCACGACTAGCACTGACAGGGAACGATTAAGAATAGATAGTAGTTCGGTGATTAGGTATCCTTTTGCATCAGTTCTAGTATGTATCTTTCTACAATCGAAAACAAATTAAAAATCATTTTTCGAATTATCAAGATTGTCATATTTTTAAGTGTCTCTGGTAAGTTAGATTATTCTGAAATGTGAACGTGATTGCTCTGATCGGAAAGCTTCAGAGTAGATCTAGCAATGTGGGCTGGCGGGTGATATGTTCATGGCATTGAAGAGAGTAAACAAGACGTATAGACAATAAATTTTGATGCACCACTGCATCAAAATAGCTTAAACTTTACCCTATTTTCACTTCATTTTATTTTATGTTCGATTTTCTAGTTTTTAGAAATTTAATTTAAACGTTGACTACGACTAACCCCCGTTTCGGAAAGGCGATTTCCGGACTCCAGTCCGAAACTTAGCTAAATCCCGAGCTTGGAAACCGGTCTGGAGTGTAAATTGAATGTCATTGAGGACAGAGTTTCAGTACGGTACGTAAAATGTGGAAAAATCAGAGATTGAACCAGTAATAATCTTATCCTTCTAGGAAGGACATCTATAATTACAATCTTGTTATTTGAAGAGGAAGACATTTACAATAATTGTTTTGAATTATTTTATGAATGCCATTTAAATCGCAAAGTTAGTTCACAAATGAAAGTAAGATTAATCGTTTTTTTCATTGAAACAATATCATTTTCAGATACGGTACCTCCTCCAATATTGTCTCAAATCAACAATTCACCCTACATAAGCAAATGATGATGATGATGATTCTCAAATACACGAGCAAAATTCACTACTGAAAAATATTTTGCACTGCAAATGTATCATGACAAATTATTTTTTAACTGATCAAAAAGAATATCCTAACATTTTCAAAAGTCAATATAAATACACATCAGGAGCTGTAACATATGTCAGATTAACTATATAGCTTTTGATTCGCAAAACGTAAATTTTAGTTATTATAATTACTTATATATATTCTCTATTGATTCAATTTTTTCACCAATTATTTTTCACATAACTCTTTATATTCCTTTACAGGACCAACTCATCATGATGACCTGATCTACATATTCTATGTATCGAAGCTTTTTCCAAAATTCAATACAACTGATCCTGAATCTACTATGGTGAAGCGTTTGACAACATTTTGGAGCAGCTTTGCTTATTCTGGGTAAGAGCTGAATTAAGTCTTGATTCCATTATAGAATCGAAAAGTATTGATGAATAATTACCAATGTACCTCGTGATCTGCAATCGTCAGCGAAAAACACAAATATATAATGGCATTAGGACACTCTAGGATGACAATACTGTACAATGAATGTTTTGAAGTTTCATGCTGAAAATTAAAGCGTTATCCTTCCAACTTTATACTTGAAATTTATAGCAAAAACGCCGAGCGTGAATAAGAAATTTTTCAAAATTCGTTTTGTAGATTTTCTGTTCATGAACAGAATGTAGGTGAGTGAGTTGAATATAATTGTCATGTATTTTATTGCAGGAATCCAACACCAACCAATTCTTCTGTCCAATGGCTTCCAATAAAAGACAATGATCTGAAATATTTGGATCTGGATAAGGATTTGAATATGGTCGACGGCCTTCCATATCCTAAACGCATGGGAATTTGGGATTCGCTGTTTCCCATCGATTGATTGTATGAACTGTTCCAAAACAGATTTACAAATGATGTATAGTCTAGGGAATTATTGGCATTAAAGCATATCAAAGCATAACCTGGTGTTAGGCCTTTGGATTTATGGCCAATATTTACTCGATAAAATCTCATCGTAGAGGTTGTATCACGTGCATATTTATTTGTTAAATTGAATGAGTGGATGTGCTCTTAAAAGACAACATTCTGTCTTTCAATTTTCTGTCTTTAAAGTCAATTTTCTTTCTTTAAAGTCAATTTTCTTTAGAAATTGTTTGCAAAAAAACAGGAAAATTACAGATCATACAAATTATTGGTTTCAACTGGAAACTCTCAGCACGAAATGAGGAAATACTCTTTGCTCATTGCTCTCACCTTATTACAACCATGTGAAACATCTGGAGCTGTGAAAGTACAATATGCTCTTCAAATTCTCTGTACATCAACATCCTATTATACAGAGTGTTCCTACCAAAACTCTAAGGCATTGTTCCTGGGTAAGAAACAAAAATTATCTAAATACTCTCAGTTCTGTGAACAGTAGACCTCGCGCAGTTATAAAACACAGCCTCCTCTTATACTGTCCATCAGAGTTTATTCTGTCTGTATGTCGTGTCAGCGAGATATCGGTGTGAAAACGGATAATGGCTGTTGGGCTGACATCAAAAGCTTATCTCCTTCAAGACATACTGGCCACAGGTCAGCCCTAGTTCAAAGCAAAGAAAGGTCGAGAGACAATACTATGCTATTTTAGTTATTAGCTGCATGCGCTATTGCATGCAATAAATAGTTCATTTAATAGTACTTAGAAATATAATTCAATGAGGCATGCAATTAATATTCCACACAGTAGCTGATTTTTTGCCAAGTTTATAACAATATTTTTTGGGTATTTACCAAACTTATCTTTTGAAAGAAATTGTTGGGTCTCAGCACAAGAAGCTAGAAAATGTTATCACCAGTTACGGTATCAATTGACTAGATATATAGTGACTATTTCAATAAATCAGTGGTTTTTTGACAATATCTTAGTCTTTTTCATTCGACTAGATATAAGATAATAACGGCTCTCAATGCTATGATTATTAACAGCCAAATGAAAATAAAAGTCTTGTTGTAATTATTTAATAATATAATAATGTTTGAGGTTAGGTTCTTTGACATTAGCTTGTCAGCGACCTTATTAATCGGTCGAACCATATATTTGAAGATTAGCCAGACACCTTGTAGCAAATTAATTGCGTCTAGGTAGCATTCGCTAAGACGAGGATAAGAGGGTTTTGTACACTAAGCATGCCAAATGAATGTCACCAAAAAACGATTGAGAAAACACAAAAATATTTATTATATCATTGAGCATGAACAAAAATAATAAAAAACAAAACAAAAAGATGAAGGAAATGAGATTTATTTTTATTGAGCGCATTAATACATATTACAGTCTAGGGATGAACCAATCATAATACAGTATTTGTCTATTGTGACTGCTGAAATATCAAATGGCTTTTAGTTGAAACAAACGATTCACAGTACAGTTCAGAGATACCCTATACCCTGCAAATACAAAACAGCTTATCAATGAATTCTCTTTCGCGTTCACTATTGTTTATTGTTATCTCTTTCTCTTGCTCTTCAGTGAAGTCAAGAATGACGAAGTTATGGCCTACACTGTGTAGTCTTAACTTTTATACTAGCCTAGTGCAATGCTAATATAATAAGATTTCGTTTGTACGAATTCATTATCGCAAAATCGAAATCAACAATGGATAAAGCGGTGGATGCCTGAATAGCTGTCTGGTATTATCTGTGGCATTTCCCTGATATCAATTATTGCTATAACCTAGATACCAAACACTGGCCTTATCTTCGGAGTGATTCGGCTCAGTGGATGCATACAGTGTAACAGTTTCATAGCCATGTTTTCTGTTTTGGTATTCATTATTCTTCATCGCCTTATATGGATTGTAGGGGGTAATTTAGACAGTTTATTCATCATATTATTTATGGTCGTTATGTTTACAATATTAGCTTATTCTACTCCAAACTGTATTATGTCTGAGCTCGTATCGTTGTTAATTGATTTTGCAGAAAATCCTACTTTTGTTTAAAATAATTTTTCCACTTAATTACTTTATTTTTTAATTAAATTGAGTTTCTGGATCTTTCTATGTGACGAAAAGACTGTCTTTCTTGTATAAAAGAGGCGCGGCGGAAAGTCGCAGGATTGGTAATTTACCCACTTTTTTTTATTGTTATTAACAAAATTTTCTTTATCTTCTTGATCCTTAACTTACTCCATTTTCTTTCTTCATTGGAGTTATATTATCATAAATTTCACTGAATAGTCTTATACTTTTATAGAATATTATATGTCAGTTCTTGAATGTGATGATGATCTAATAGGCTATCATGATACAAGTGAAATAGATGATTTATTCTCATTTGAACCTCAGAACTCAAGCAATAAAAACTTATTGAATTTTTTTCATACTAATATAAGAAGCCTGAATAAAAACTTTGAACAATTGATTCATTATTTGGGAATATCAAATTTAAATTTTATATTATTGCCATGTCAGAAACGTGGATTACGGATGATGCTCATTACACTTACGGTCTTGTAGGGTATAATCATAGAGAAACAATAGCGTAAGTAGATATCCCATGGTATAGGGCGTTTATGTCGCAACTTTTACTGTTATGCAGCTGTGTGACGCTGGTAGTCTCTCATATTGTGCCGTTCATACACTATCACCCCAACAAAACAGTAAAAACTGACATTAATCGACAGTAATCGGCTTGAGATAACAGCAAACATTGCGACATAAATTCCATATACCATGGGATATCTACTTATGCTATTGATTCTCTATGGTATAATGTTAATAATAGTAATAATATCGTGTGATCTGGCTGGCTCAGGTCTGGTGTCAGAGTTTTCAGGTCGCAACTGATCAATTTCAGGGCCTCTGACATGACCTAACAACTGCTTTCTAGGCAGCCTTGACCGACGGCTTAACGTGTCCATCCGAAACACGGGAATGGCCCGAGAAAAATATCTTGCCCGGGCTGGGATTCGAACCCGGGCCTTTGGATTCCAAAGCCAGCATCTAATCCACTCGACTACGGCCACTCCGGGTATAATGTTGTACAGAAAAAAAGTAAACATTCAAAGTGTGATGGGATATGTTTATTTGTTGATAAGAATTTTCATTTTGAAATTATCGATTTAGATATCGAAGAATCGAATTCCATCTGTATAGCGTGTTTAATTGATAACATTAAATATACAATAATTCTAATTTATCGCTCCCCAGCTACCAACATCAATAATTTCATATCAAGTCTAGACTCTTGTTTAAACAGAATAAAGGACACTACCAATGTAATTTTAATGAGCGATATAAATCTTAATATTTAAGATAACAATAATTCAACAAATGAGTACCTGAGTACTCTGCATATCAATGGATTTAAATCCTACATCAATAAGCCGACAAGGATGGTGAATGGAAATGGTACCTGCATAGACCACATATTTTTTAAGGAGGGGGCAAACAATAGACAGAATAGAGACCTGCAAAACGGCGTTATTATCAAAACTAATATAACAGATCACTACAGTATTTCACTACACTTGAGTGAAGCCTTGAAAAATAACGCGGTAGCAGGGGAATTATGGACCAAAACTGTAACTGATTTCGACGGATTAATAGCTGACTTACAGGTTGAAAGCTGGGCTGATGTTTAGAACACCGACAATATCGATGCAATGGTTAGCAATTTCATAGAAAAATTAATACAACTTACAAATAAAAGAACAAAAACAATCAGACTAAGTAAAAAAAAATAAACCAGTAAAAAAATGGATTACACCCAGTCTAGTCAATTCAATTCGAGAAATAGACAATTAGATTATTAAAATCCTACTTTTGTTTAAAATTATTTTTCCACTTAATTACTTTATTTTTTAATTAAATTGAGTTTCTGGATCTTTCTATGTGACGAAAAGACTGTCTTTCTTGTATAAAAGAGGCGCGGCGGAAAGTCGCAGGATTGGTAATTTACCCACTTTTTTTTATTGTTATTAACAAAATTTTCTTTATCTTCTTGATCCTTAACTTACTCCATTTTCTTTCTTCATTGGAGTTATATTATCATAAATTTCACTGAATAGTCTTATACTTTTATAGAATATTATATGTCAGTTCTTGAATGTGATGATGATCTAATAGGCTATCATGATACAAGTGAAATAGATGATTTATTCTCATTTGAACCTCAGAACTCAAGCAATAAAAACTTATTGAATTTTTTTCATACTAATATAAGAAGCCTGAATAAAAACTTTGAACAATTGATTCATTATTTGGGAATATCAAATTTAAATTTTATATTATTGCCATGTCAGAAACGTGGATTACGGATGATGCTCATTACACTTACGGTCTTGTAGGGTATAATCATAGAGAAACAATAGCGTAAGTAGATATCCCATGGTATAGGGCGTTTATGTCGCAACTTTTACTGTTATCCCAAGCCGATAGTTCACGTAGTTTTTTCCCATGCAGCTGTGTGACGCTGGTAGTCTCTCATATTGTGCCGTTCATACACTATCACCCCAACAAAACAGTATGTTCTGAACAAAGCTCAGGCTAGAGCTACCAGTGGACTGTAATTTACTATTCAAATTATCAAATACTAACAAGGAGCAAAATTTACTCTTCAATTTGAGCCAGGTTATTGGTACAGTTAAACTCTGCATTAATGAACAATAAAAAGAGCAAAAACTGACGAGATTTAATCCAATTTTGTCTACTTGCCCTTCGAAGCCTTTATTAGGTGTTTTGGTCAGATTCAGGGGTGGAAAGAAATCTGGGAAAAGAAAGGTTTGCTTCCGGGCAGCCTTTTCACGTTCAACTTGCAGGCTGGCTCTGTACTATATTTGAATGAAGCTCAAACTGATTCTTTATAAATTCAAAACTGATGCAAATTAATTCAATTTAACACTATTAATATTTATAATTCACACACACGACACTTAAACAATCAATTACTAGAAATTTCCGATGGAAATTACATGACAAAATACAAATTTGCTCTTGCACAAGACGACGGGCTGATAAATCAAGAACAACAACTGAACAAGAACAAGATGACTGGGCTAGAAAAGATGGCAAGGCAAACAGCTGGACGATCGACACTAGCGCACAAGCCTGCTACGGGCAGAACTGTAGTCTGGGATTGGCGCTACAATTTGAATGCTCTGGCCGAAACACAGTAAAAACTGACAGTAATCGGCTTGAGATAACAGCAAACGTTGCAACATAAATTCCCCATACCATGGGATATCTACTTACGCTATTGTTTCTCTATGGTATAATGTTAATAATATTAATAATAATATTGTGTGATCTGGCTGGCTCAGGTCTGGTGTCAGAGTTTTCAGGTCGCAACTGATCAATTTCAGGGCCTCTGACATGACCTAACGACTGCTTTCTAGGCAGCCGGGACCGACGGCTTAACGTGTCCATCCGAAACACGGGAATGGCCCGAGAAAAATATCTTGCCCGGGCTGGGATTCGAACCCGGGCCTTTGGATTCCAAAGCCAGCATCTAATCCACTCGACTACGGCCACTCCGGGTATAATGTTGTACAGAAAAAAAGTAAACATTCAAAGTGTGATGGGATATGTTTATTTGTTGATAAGAATTTTCATTTTGAAATTATCGATTTAGATATCGAAGAATCGAATTCCATCTGTATAGCGTGTTTAATTGATAACATTAAATATACAATAATTCTAATTTATCGCTCCCCAGCTACCAACATCAATAATTTCATATCAAGTCTAGACTCTTGTTTAAACAGAATAAAGGACACTACCAATGTAATTTTAATGAGCGATATAAATCTTAATATTTAAGATAACAATAATTCAACAAATGAGTACCGGTACCTGAGTACTCTGCATATCAATGGATTTAAATCCTACATCAATAAGCCGACAAGGATGGTGAATGGAAATGGTACCTGCATAGACCACATATTTTTTAAGGAGGGGGCAAACAATAGACAGAATAGAGACCTGCAAAACGGCTTTATTATTAAAACTAATATAACAGATCACTACAGTATTTCACTACACTTGAGTGAAGCCTTGAAAAATAGCGCGGTAGCAGGGGAATTATGGACCAAAACTGTAACTGATCTCGACGGATTAATAGCTGACTTACAGGTTGAAAGCTGGGCTGATGTTTAGAACACCGACAATATCGATGCAATGGTTAGCAATTTCATAGAAAAATTAATACAACTTACAAATAAAAGAACAAAAACAATCAGACTAAGTAAAAAAAAAATAAACCAGTAAAAAAATGGATTACACCCAGTCTAGTCAATTCAATTCGAGAAATAGACAAATTACACAGGAAACTCTCTCGGCAGCCAAACAATATTGAATTGCAAACCCGCTACAAGGACTACCGAAATACTTTGAATAATTTAATAAAAAAAGCAAAAATAGATTATTTTAATGAGAAGTTTGACGAAAATAGGAATAATGCCAAGAAAACTTGGGAATACATTCACGAGCTGCTTGAAATGAAGAAAAACACAAAAGAAATAAGCCTAGATGCAGATATACTTAACAATTACTTTGCAAATGTAGGTGTATCATTTGCCAAAAAAATATCAGGAAATGTTAACGATATCCCAGTTCCTTTATCACTATCAAATTCATGTCGACACAGTATCTTTCTGAACCCCACAAACACAAACGAAATAATTACAGGATCCCACCTCACCAAAGAAATCGTGACAAACCAAGGTGTGAGGCAAGGTTGTAACTTATACCCATCTTTATTCAATATCTAACTTGACGACGTTATATGATGCTGGATGAATGAAGCTCCTCCTGGAATACGATTGGATCTGACAAGATATTCAATGATTTTCATGTTTGCAGATGACCTTACAGAACTCTCAAGACAACTTGCAGATGGCAATGTATGTTCTGAATAACAATTCAAATAAGTAAAATTTGTTTATCTCAAAAAGCAAAACCAAAACAATGGCATTCTGCGGCGAATCACCTGTCAGAACCAAAATAATACTGGATGACACTTTACTTACAGCTGTTTCGGAAAGGACGCACATCAATGTTGTTTGAGGAAATATATTTTCTATTTAGGGAATATTTTGTTCCCCCAAATAACAGTTGGCACTACTGTACTCATTGTTGAATCGGCTTGCACCATTTTACATTTACTAGTGCTTGTTAGTATTCATTTTGTGATCTGTAGTGTCTGTGTATGTTCAACTATGGTTTTTTCAAAGGATGAAAGTTTGTTTATTATTGAAGGTATTGTAGGGCCTTTATTTTTTGACAAATATGTAGATGGTGTTGTATATCGCAACATCATTGAAAAATTTATATATTTGTTAGATTTAGGCGATCGAGATTGTTGGTTTCAGCAGGAATGCCATATATTAATGCAACATACAATACTTCTGCTGAAACGATGAATTGTTATGAAAATTTTTTGACCATCATGTGATATCAAAAGGATTGTGGCCGCCAAGATCCCCAGATCTTACTCCAGCTGACTTTTTTCTTTGGGGGAATTTGAAAAGTTAGGTTTTTAATAACAATCCTCATACACTTGACAAATTGAAGGCTAATATTGAAAGTGAGATTAAAATCATTTTTCTACAACTGCATGTAAAAAAAGAATTTACATACTCAATTCTCCTCGTAAAACAGCTTATTTCTGAGGAGAATCTACTTTTTCGCTCGCTAACCATCCACGCATGCGCAGTAAGATTTCTTTACGCTCGCAAATCATTCGCGCATGCGCAGAAGAGTTTCTTCACACTCGTCAATCAGCTGATGGTAATCAGCTCGCCAAAAGGTGAGATCTTAATCTAAAAAGTCGGTAATTGTAACTCCATCGATATAAGTAATTTAACAGGTTTGGGCAGTTGTAGAAAAAAATTTGTATGTAATTGCTTGCAAAATTATAACGCTCCGCTTCGCGTTGCGTGATAACTGTTCTGCGCGAGTGATAAAGTCGTGCATTACGCTCTTAATACATAAATAGCTATTCTGAGCAAACACTACGAAAAGTGGCTGCAAATGTTATGAACCGTTTTCGAACCTGCATTACTGTTGGAGGAAGCCATTTTGAACATGTATTGTGAAGTTTTAAAGGTAATTTGAATATAATAAAGGTGATAATTTCATACAGCATGACTTATAATTACTCTGATAACTTAATGTAATAAATTGACATTCTCAAACTTGCATGTGCGTCCTTTTTGAAACAGCCGTTAGAACAAGTGTCCTATTTCAAGTACCTGGGCGTTGAGATCACATATGGATTTGATAATGATGTGGATCTGAGACTGAATAGATTTCTACATATATGTGGTACAATAAAACGCCGATTGAAAAATAGAACAAAGAAGGAGACACAATTAAAATTGTATAAAGTGATGGTAGTACCACCATTATTGTATGGAGTTAACTTGGTAACCCAAGTTTCAGGGGTGATGGCGGTACCACCATTATTGTATGGAGTTAACTTGCTAACCCAAGTTTCTGGGGTTAGCAAGAAGAAAACATTAAGGCCCGGTGCACACTTGCGTCATTTCTAGTCGCGGTTTTACGACCAGAAGTAGGGGAAAGTGGGGCAAAACCGACTGGTTGAGTCAAACCGACCCATCAACGATTGAATGACTGGTGCTGTCGCCATGCGGGAAAAATCTGGTGTGGCGCACTCACACAACTTTCCTTGCCGCTATGAAAATTGATCAACTGACGCTAGTGTTCCCGCGCATCTCAAGTATACTTTTCTGAGATCTGAGCCAGCTGGTGACAGGACAATAGCGCTGCAGACACACGAAGTCTGCTATCTCTTCATAGTGAATGATTTAATAGAATCAACAGTTGCCAACAGTTTGAAATTGAATGATCTCATTCTATTGCATTTCGAGCTTATTTTCAATTTTAGGTGAAAATGTTACTGAACATAAATTGTAGAGATTTTCATGCTGAATCTTTTCCACTTAAATTTGTTTGTTTAAATTGTATCTGAAGCCTGATAATTGGGAATCTAAAATCAAACTTCGCATAGATGGGGCGGTGCTCTTGAAATTTTTACAGATATGGGACTTGTGGCAGTCGATAGAGCTTATCAATGAATTTTTCAGGTATGAATTTGATCAAAATCTGTGGAGCCGTTTTCGATAAAATCGTGAAAAACCCTGTTTTTGACAACATTTTCGCCATTTTAGCCGCCATCTTGAATTGCATTTGATCGAAATTGTTCGTATCGGATCCTTATAGGGGAAGGACCTAAAGTTCCAAATTTTGAGTGATTCCGTTAATTGGGAGATGAGATATCGTGAACACAGACGCACATACACTCACACACACACATGCACATACAGACCAATACCCAAAAACCACTTTTTTGAACTCAGGGGACCTTGAAACGTATAGAAAAGTAGAAATTGGGGTAACTTAATTTTTTTCGGAAAGCAATACTTTCCTTACCTATGGTAATAGGGCAAGGAAAGTAAAAAATTCACTAAGTAAGCCTATACAATATGAGTCAAATGTAGCTTGTATTCACAGCTGTAAACTGAATCATAAGAGTTCTACAAATTCTTAAAGTTTTTTCTGAAAATTAGTTCGATTTTTCAGTCACATAATATGATTATTTACCTGTCTTAGGTGCTATTGGATACAATTCCAATAAGTTTGCTCTTCAATTCAGTGTATCTTTTCAAATGAATCCATATAAATACAATCAACCTTGAATTTTTCTGCAGTCGGTTTTACCCCTTGCAAATTGATTAGTTTCTCTTTAGTGTAATTATGTAACCACTCGATTATTGAAACTGGTCTATTGTTGTCTGTTTATTCATTGTTTTTAAATGTGCATATTTTATCAGTAGGCTGAAGTATTGAAAACTATATCATAAAAGATAAAATTCAAATGAAAATGTTATAAGCTGCTTTAAAACCCAACTTTCAATACAATTCTTCATGGATTCTGCTATGAGCCTAATTATAATTCATTCTAGAATGCAGGGCATGGATGGACCTATCCTGTGATTTGCTCAATCTCCTATCCAATTTTATCAATCTCCTGCAGCTCTTAATAGGCTACCATCTTTCAATTTTATTCTCTGTTTATTCTATTTGGAAGTTTTGTGCTGTTAAGATGATTACTTTGTAAATTGAAGAATTGACAATAATTCAGATAAATCAGAAATATTATTCCTCTCATTATCATGAGATTTATCATGAAATCACTACCACATGAAATCACATCACCTATAATTATGATCTACTTTAATCAAATTAATAAAAACAACATGAAACTTGTAGTAACCTTTCATTGAAACATTTCAACAACTAGTTTCGACCTACTTTGGCCATTTTCAAGTTAAAATGTAGAAATAAATAAGTTGATTCTAGATAATATATGTTCATATGCTTATTTTCATATGATTTATTTATTTCTTATACATTATTTTTTGGTTGAAGTTATTTAATTTAAATCATAATTATTTTCTGTCGATTTTATCAAGAATAGGATTATTTCAGTGAAATTGAATTGTAATTATTAAATAATTCCTATTTGATTTTGCAGTTTTATAGGTATAAAATTCGTCTTTCACATTCAATTTATTACTTCCATTACTAAAGCTTAATATTTTCATATTAGAATTTATATCAATATAATTAATTATGATTAGTTTCAATTAAATGTTCAGCAAACGCCGATTTTTGAGTAGTATTTTTGCAATGACCTCTATTCAAATTCTAACGAAAAGAGGGTTGGATCCAGTGCTCGAGTTGCAAAGGATGGGCTCATGAGCAATGCCATAGCCACCTTTAATACAAGTCCCCAGCCTACGATATTGCAACGTCGCAGCATAGGCCTAGAATCTAATACATAATTGGTGAAGGAGATCAGCTGGTATTATTTTAAATCTCTTTCACCAATTATGTACCGGTATTAGATTCTAGGCCTACACTGCAACGTTGCAATATCATAGGCCGGGGCCTTGTATTAGAGGTGGCTATGGCAATACTCGAAAAGTGAGAAGAAAGATGACACCTTCATATTGTGATTTGTGTAAATATTTCAAAAAAACCCATGTTAGTTTCCTTTTTATTTTATTCTTCATATGTCTTGACACCTTTATTCGAGAGAATATTTCAGTAATCTCATGTTGTTTTCATTTTCCTATGTCATGACTTATTTAATAAAATTTTGTGATTTGTGTGGTTATTTCAAGTGTTTCTATATCATTTTCATTAATGTCGGTTTTACCCCACTCATGAGACGGTTTTACCCCACCCATGGGGCAAAACCGTCATTTTGCACGGAAAAATTATCACCGTTTTTATTATAATTGAATAAATGTATTTGAGTACGGTATGTATAGTTATCATGAAATATGTAAAGAAAGATAATACAAAATATGAAGAGATTGTCTTCATATTTTGATAAATCTGCCAACAGATTTTCATTAATTGAACTTCAAACACTATCTGGTCGGTTTTGCCCCACTTTCCCCTAAATGGGTTCCCGACGGAGCAGTGCACATTACAGCGTCACACGCCCGCTCACGCTTTGCCGACGCTCTGCTGACGCATGCCAGCCGCCACTTTCTTCACGTCACGGCGGGCAAGCCGCGTTTCATTCCCCACTTCAAAAACCTAAAACTCGTAAAAATGGTGATAGAGAAATTGTGTTTTTATATTCGGATTCAGCGCCTCAAAATTAGTAAAGTGGCCTCGCGGCTATCGAAAATGATCAAAATTGAAGAAGTTATGGTACTATTGGATATTAAGACATTCTATAAAATACATTCTCAATATTCTTCGAATGTTTTTTCAAACTTTCATTGAAAAAACTGTCCTTTGCTTTGGAGTTAATCGCTAAATACAATAACATACTTTGTTATTGCATTGAGGTGAAAGTAAGGCCTCTTTCACACGATAGGAGACGTGCAACTTGAACACTGAACAGTGTTCACGTTTTTTTGTCGAAGTACATTGAGTCAAATCGTGTCTTTCACATGGTGACTCCTATCCAGGAACCTCGTTTTGTCACGTCTTTTCCCCTCGAGGCAAGCAGAGGCAAGATCTAACAACTATGCCGACGTTTGCTCAAAGTATATGACTCATCACTTTTTCTCAAAGTCTAACTTCCTTAAAAATATAGATAGAAGATTTCTGATTTCGGATTTGGATTCAGCGACCCCAAATTCTCTAAAGCGTAAGTCTCGTTTCCAAAAATATCCGAAAACAAGGAAGTTATGGCTGTTTTTAATAAAGCTTTCTATTATCATATAATTATACGGTAAAAACGAACAGGTACTGTACTATACAGTACGTAAGTACTGTAGCTATTATAATACAACTTACACTGTATTCGTGTAGGAAATTTGGTAGGCTATTTATCTTGATTTCTGAAAATACCCCGAAATAAGGGAGTAAGATAACTTTGAAAAACCAAAGTTTTCCTGCCGATTGAAGAAACATTAAAAATTAGTCTAAGATATATTATGTCTTACAATAAAAACGTGTAACAAATATCAGATCACTATTCAAGCTATCAAGCTTTTCATAAATTTATTTGTCTCCTCATGGCAGAAGGTTTGCACCCAACGTTTTCACTTAAACATTTCTATGATTAAATTGTGATAGAGAACATTATCGTATTGATCTTCTAAATCCAGTTACATGTACATCGATTTTCGTAAAATTGATTTTTTTACCGTTCCTATGAATTCTAAGAATTCTATGAATTGTTTATACAGGTTCATCACAGGCAAGGTTGGTCTGAGCTATTCATGACTTTTTTCAGTATGCATTATCAACTCAGCAGTTCTAATACACAGACATCACTACTTGGAATGCCATGACATTTTCTATTCTTTCAATTCCTATTATTACCATAGATCGATTCAGATCAGCACAATGTTTATACTGTATGTTCATAATAGATTTTTCCGATTGTAAAAAGAAATAGTCAATGATTGCTGGGAATTTAAAGTGATATTCAACGATTTGAAACTGATAAATTGGATTGTTGAATGACAATTGAAATTCAGTGAATTTTACTGTACAACATTCCTTTTCCTCCTATTTTATTGGGTGATGAGTGGAGATGATTTATGATTTCATATTTGGATTCATCTTTTCATAGTTCAATATTTTTTTGGAAAACTAGAACTTTTAAAAATTAAAAATGTTCATGTATAAACTTCTCAGGTATTCAAAAACTTCTTAAAACCTTTGCCTGCCCCTTTGTGAGGCAGGAGTATTATTATCTTAGTACGTACTAAATAATCATATGATAATGGAAAGCTATATTAAAAACAGCTATAACTCCCTTGTTTTCGGGTATTTTTGAAAATGGGACTTACATTTTAAAGAATTTGGGGGGTCGCTGAATCCAAATCCGAAATCAGAAATCTTCTATCTATATTTTCAAGGAAGTTAGACTTTGAGAAAAAGTGATGAGTCATTCTTTGAGCAAATGTCGGCGTATTTGTTAGATCTGTCGGCTTATTTGTAAGATCCCCATGTGAAAGTACAGGAGAGCTGCAAAATATGAAATATGATCTTCAGTAATATGATCATCCAGGAGCGAGGACTCTGCCGTGTGAAACTGGCCTGAAAGTAGCCTAAATACCAACCTACGAATGTCGGCTAGATTGATGTTTGTGTTGAAATCCAACAATTCTTGGTAATGCATGCTTCATTCAAAATAAGTTTATTCTCAGTCAGTTTGTCACAATTGTGAGTCGCTTATTGCCTCAGTCTGTGCTTGGCAATCAGTGAAGACAGAGCTCTTAAAATTGTATCTGAAATTTCTAAAATGGATTTGAATGTGGATACTGAAGTTTCTTTGAGTGCAGTAGTCCAGAAGCATCCTGTGGTTTGGGACACTTCTTCAGAAACTTACCACTACCGTGTGAAGAGAAAAGCAGCGTGGGAGATAACAGGGGTGCCCACAAGGGGGGGCATGGCGCAATTTGAGCCATCAACATTTTTGGGGGGGCATGATTTTTTTATAATTTTATGTCAACATTTTGAATCATGGCTAAAAAATCAAGGAATTAAATAGAGATATCCTAATGTAGTTAATTTTAATACTTTTTCCCACCTTTACAATGTTATATTTTGCAAAGTGTAACTTAATATACAGCATAAAAAATACAATTGATAATATGTTGTATGGAGGTATCTTAGTAATTTTTAACCTATGAGTTTGAAGGTAAATCTTTGAAGAAATAAATTATAACTTCATCATCCACTATTATTCTGATCTCCTTTGCTTAATTTTAATTTTTAATGGTCCTGTGTTTTGAGTTTCCTTGCTGTTGGAACCTAATTTTCTTAAAAGCACAATGATAAGTTAAACTGTAATGTACATTTTAATATAATAATTATTTTAATTTCGAAGGCGTTTCATGATTATATTAATGTCTCTGAAATGGGAATGCAATTATAAACAACATTGCAAACTCTAGTGAATTCGACAGAGGAAAAAACTTCTCTTGTCAAAAATTTGTGAAAAATATCAAATGAAGCCAATTTCAATCTTTCAAATTTACACCCTATTTACCACACAGTAATCAAGTAATTATTGTAATGCTTCATTACTTTTTCCTGTTTTGTATAATAGTCCAGTCGAATGGTCGTTTTCCAGGAAACAGTCCAAATGAATTTTTCGCGACGGTTCTATATGTATTTTGGGGCGCTGAATTCTAATCTGAAATTTGCTGACACGCCAGAGGGCGACTTCACCCCCAAAACTCCCAAAAAAACCCAAAATCTCGGACTTTTTTCAAGTTTTCCATTTAATCTTGAGAACCTTTAACTTTTCGAGAAAAAACATTCTCTAAAATATTAAAGATAATAAAATTTCCTAAAAATTGACTGGTCGCGCAGGACTCTACGATTTTTGATTCTGGAGCTAAGAGTTTTCAAAAAAGGGGTATTTTTTAAGGGGTTTTCAAAATTATGCAAACCTACCACTTCTACCCTATACAACTAGGATATTTTTCTAGTAATGATAGAAAGCCACACATCACGTGAATTAACAATATTAATTCTGAACAGAATTCCTTAGGTACCTATTTTTAAATTTAGTAGTGGTGGGTGGGGGAATACACCCAAAAATAGAAAATCATATCCTACAGCCAAAATTCAAATTTTCATTATAATACCTTTTCATGGCCTTCCTAACAAAAAAGAAACATATTTCGGCTGAAATCACCTTATGAGGGTTATGTTCTATGAGAATCACTCATTAGATTTCAGTATTTCCTAGTGGGGGGCACACATAAGGATACGTCCAGGATCAAAACTTTAAACACTTATAACTTTTGACTGAATGATCACATCTCCTCATACTACAGCTCGTCCATATCAGCTCGTCAAGGCGATCTGAAATCATGTATCATCCCACTAAAATTTGTTGAAAAATAGGAAATTCCTCCTTTAGCCCATATTTCAATGCATAGAAAAATGACCGATTTCTATATTCAAAACTGAGTGTCTCGGTAACTCAAAATGATACTTGGTCTTGATTTTAAGAAAAGAATCTCCTTTTTTATGTGAGGTGAATGATTTTTGTAAAAATATAATCGTGAAGTGAGATACGTTCGATTCGAAAAATCAAGAAATTTTTGATCATGCATTTTACTCATTTTAGAGACTCTTTAATAACAGTAAAATCGCAAGAGAAATGAGAAAATAAAGATCATCATTCAATTGGCAGTAACTTTTCAACGGTATTGGAAACAGAAGTATAATTCATGGGAGTGAAAAGAGGAGAAAATTCATCACAGCCTCGACTACTCTTTGGATTTTTTATCTGAAGTGTTTCACAAGATATGCAACGTTGCATATGCGAGACTGTGAAAATGAGGAAATATCACAAATTTCTCGAACATTCAAAGTTGTGTATCTTGTGGAACACTTCAGATGAAAAATCCAAAAAATAGTCCTGCGCGACCAGTCAATTCATTGGAAATTTTATTATCTTTAATATTATATAGAGAGTGCTTTTTCTCGATAAATTCAAGGTTCTCGAGATTAAATGGAAAACTTAGAAAAAGTCCAAAATTTTGGGAGTGAAGTCGCCCTCTGGCGTGTCAGCAAATTTCATATTAGAATTCAGCGCCATAAAATACATAGAACCGAAAAAACTCTTTTGGGGCTGTTTCCTGAAAAACGACCATTTCACTGGACTATAAGTTGTTATCCTATTATATATTAAGCGTGCAGTTTCTGTATATCTGTTTATGTTTTTCTATTTTTATATCTGGCTATCTGGTTATATGATTATTTATGTTCAACAGATCTCGGAAACGGCTCTAACGATTTTCACGAAATTCGGAATATAGTAGGCTTATGATATCAAAATTCGATTGCACTAGGTCTCATCCCTGAGAAAACTCCCTGAAGGACATAAAAAGGATAATTCATACTTGGAAAAACAGATGATGATTACGTCGTCTGTCGATAACAAAAGATGCGTGTGCCTGTGTGGGAGATCAGCTGTGTAATCAATTAGCTTATCGTATCTCGCGAGAAATCTAGAAATTTGAATTGACTCGATCAAAATACAGTAATCTGATTTGTTGACATGAGATTGTATAAATCATAATATTCAAAGTTATTCATTATTTTACAGTTCTAAGTGATTGGTGAGTGTTATTTTGTTATTCAATTTGGTATGTAAACAATCTGAATTAGAACTTTTATGTTTTCAAATATTTTGACTGAAAATTTCACTTGAATTAAAGAGAATGAAACATAACCCATTTTTTGGATTATTAATTATTCCAACTATAAATTTAACGGGCTGTGCCTGTTAAGTCCTTCCCGAATCATTTCAAAGAATTGAGTTCTTTTTATCAATGAATAAATAACGAGCAAAGCTCGGTGCCCCGATATTTTGTATTAATAGATAGAATTTACAAAATGTACTTGTTCAGATGATATCTTTATTTCAAAAACCAAACCATTCAAAGATACATTTTGTTCGACTTGTGTTATTTACTCCTGTAATGTTAAAAAGTAAATACTACCAACAACACAACATCAGTGACAACCTGTTCCAATTTATGATAAATATCGGGGCACCGAGCTCCGCTCTGGAGAACCTACAAAAGCATATGAAAATTATTACGAAAGAAGAAATTATAATAAATATTCATAGTTCATACAGAAAGGTTCTATCTAATCACAGTGGATTTAGATTAATTCGCAGAGGAATGAAAAATTTCTCTCACAAAAGCATGTTAAATTTTAATCCTGATTGATTTTACGTGAACCAAATCACAGAAGACCATCTCAAAAAAGATAGCTTATCTGATTGGTTCTACTGGAATTAATCAGGATTAAAATTTAACAGGCTTTTGTACAACTGCCACTAAGTACCTGATTGAATTAGGTACAAAAGTTCAACAGCTGAGTCATAATTTTGTCTCAGTTCCACACACATGCACTCGATCACTCACTTCCATCATCAACAGACGACGAAATATCAGCTGTTTTTCCAAGGATGAATAAATTATTCTAATGTCCTTCAGCGAGTTTCCTCAGGGATGAGAACTAGTGCAACCGAATTTTTATATTATAAACCTACTCTGTTCTAAATTTCCTGAGAATCGTTAGAGCCGTTTTCGAGATCTGGTGAAATACAAACATATAAACATCTAAACATTCAAACATCAAAACATCTAAACAGAAATTGCTCGTTTAATAGTAAAGGATTTAGAATACCTAAACTTGCCGACATCATATTATATTGTATGAATGAAATCGTTCCAAATTTGTATGAATGTTCACCAAAATTGCTATGCAATATTCTTTTGCAATAAAAGAATATCAATGATATTATTATCCAACTTTTTATAAGTAACCTTTACATTTAAAAAGCAAAGCCTCCTTTACTTAGCTTTTAATATCCTATTAAAATATTTGTCATGTAGTTTTTTTTCCTGATGTAATGTAGTACTTTTTAGTCCTCCCGAACAAGAACGGGTGCGTGCACTGCTAGTCTCAAAAATAATATCAAAAAGATACTTTATTTCTATTTTAAAAGAGATAAGAAACGATGGTATATATTTTTACAATATTATGAAAACAGAAAGAATTCCTCACAAGAACAAAAGTAAATAATGTCCTTTGGAAGATTAGAATGTAAGATGAATGTTGAATTTTCTTGTCATACACTGACTAATGTTAAAAACTAAAGGGTTGGGAATTGGGATACTTTGGGGCTGGGTACCCCTGGGAGATAATATATTATGTGAAGAGTTGTTTGAGGGTTTCAAGGAGAGACCCGAGAACGAAAGAATCGAACTGGGTAAGTGCATCTGAATATCAGTTATAACAAATTATCTTAAATAGCAAGCAAAATCGCTTAATGAAAAGATTTTATAGGTCTCTAAAAGAGACCTATAGAGAGACCTAAAGAGACCTAAAGAAACCTAAAGAGACCTGTAGAGAGACCTATAGAGACCTAAAGAGACCTGTTTTAGCAAACAGCTGCTCTGTTATCACTGGGTGCGATATCAACAAGTGAGAGATTAGATAATAACGGGTATCCTGGCTACAATAATTGGAGCAGCCAAATAGAAAAGAATTTTATTTGCTATTTATTGAATTATATAAAATAATGAAATTTTGAGGTTAGGCTATAATACTTATTGGTCGGCAACCTAAATAATCGATCAAGCCGTATAATTTGAAATTTAGCCAGACACCTTTGGCAAATTTTTGTTTCAAACAAATAGCATTCAACCAGAGGATTTGGTAACCACATGGCATGTTATTGTAAATGGAAAAACAACTTAATAAACTCAAAAAAATTTATTGTGTAAAATGAGCATGTACAAAATACATAAAATAAATAAAAATATTAAGGAAGTATGTATATTCTATCAGGCGCATGGATACATTTGTAATTTTTGGATGAGCTAATCAAATTGCAGTGGCTGATTGGTGGTAATAATGAGTCGATTCAAAAATAACACTCCAAATTTATATAAATAAAGATAAGAATTTTTAAGTTATCACTACTCAGTTCATGTACCAGATGTAATCTGAGTAATTATAAAATATAACACATAAGATATAGGTAATAGCCTAGCAGATTGACATGGACTATATGATTATATAATGGCATAGTAATTGAATATTTAAATAATATGCAAATTTTGAATACAGAAGTATGATCGTAGAGAATAGGGGTAGATCAGAGCCCACTTGCTCGCCAGATGTCACCATGGAACGCCACTAATTTTATAGAGCACAAGTCCCTTTTTATTAATAATTGTACATTTGAAAGATTTAAGTTTGAATTCAATAAATAATTTTCATAAGACTTAGTGATGCCGTATTAAGGCGTGAGTCAATCAGATATTTATTTATTCCCTTGGAGAGGACAACTTCGGCCACCAGAAAACCCAAGACAACGGGAAATTCGGATTGCTATCATCATCTTGTGAATTTCGGCACGTGAGTTACAGTTAACAAGAAATATATTTATCTAGGGCGCCCTCAGTGCTTCGAGTGAAACAAGATTTCAAAAAGCTAGCTCATCAAAAGGTTATACAAATATATTGAAATTAATATCAAACTTGTGCAAGTCTTGAGACGTACAAAGAACGATTTTTCTAATTAAGAACTATATCAGATTTACATGTATAAGTATGCACAAATGAAATAAATATTTAAATTTAAAGTTATATATTATGCTCACTCAATCATTAACTTTATTAGTAAATTATAAAGATATAAATGAAGCTCATATTCACTGGATAAATTGATTTATCTAATTTCCATCAGAGGCCGAACCTTTAGCCCTGAGATATATATATTAATATATTTGAGATTTATAATTTATGAATTAATTATTTATATTAATTTGGAAAGAAGGTATACGAGATTTTATTCGACAAGCAACAGCAAGTCGATAACTGAGCTGTATAATCTAAATGCATATGATTGATGATTTAAGAAGAACATGGTAATTTTTCGTGCTAAAAGCAAAAACATAATAAGTGAGCTAATCTGTGATATTTTTTTGATATATATATATATATATATATATATATATATATATATATATATATTTGTTCTTATTTTTACTCTTTTACTTGTTGCTCTATATATATTTATTTTTTCGTTGATATTTTGTGTAATATATTTGTATCAATTTTTATGGTGTATCCTTTATTTGTTTCCCTATCTCCATGCATGACCAATCTCGTTATTATCTATTTAATTACCAGTATTAAAATATTATTAAGATTACCATCCGACTATATTCTTTACCGAATAAGTTGGTTAAGACAGCAATATACAGCATTGATTATCAAATCTTTGGAAATAATATGTTCCAGAGATTTATATAAATTATCCAGTATCATTAAATTCGATTTGAAGAATCTCAAAATTATAGCATTAAGTTGTAGCAGCGAAAATCCTCGCATCTGTATTTGCGGAATTCGACAGATCAGTCACAGAGATTGTGAACTGTTGGAGCAGCCGACGTCAGTAACCGGCCAGAGCAGAGAACTGCGGGAGCTCCTGGGTGAGCCAGTAAGAAATTGGTATTATTATTATCATCCCTGTAACAAATTGTATTGTTACAATTGTGAGTGATGAGAATTATGTGAATTAGCCTGAGAAGTTAGCCTGTTGTGAAAATGGATTTTGCTGTTTTGCTTTTTGGCGTTGTGTTGTGTTGACTCTGTAAGTGTGTGCGTAGAAGCTATGATCCTAAGAATAACATCAATTTTCCTGGAGCAACAGCTTAGTTCATGACCCTTGCTTTTCTGCATTGTGTAGTGTCGACTCTATAGGTGTGTGTGTAGAAGTTGTGGTACTGGGAAGATCAACTATTTCCCTAGAATATCAGTCTGGTTCACGACCTTATAAGGCAAGGAATTTATAGCTGTCAAGGAAAAATAGCTTTCACTTGGTGGGAGAATGTATCTTAAATTTGTAGTTGTAACGTTCCTTTCTATTGGTGGAGATTTTTCTAGAGAATAGTGGCTACCAATCACAGTTGGCGTTGGTTGGCTTCCCATCTAGTGAGGCCGTTTGCAGCTGTCCACGGCAATACGAGAAAAGCAAAGTGCATTCACTCAGCGTCTGTCCTCCGACATAAGCAGTACAAAATGTAGTCTGATCAGAACTTTGTGTTAATCATGGCTCTCATGCCAGCTTTAGGCCTTTTAGTATTTGGCTCTGGAACCTTTTGTTCCAGTAGCATTTTTAGTTTTTTCCGCCTCAGTAGTTGCTTTAATTAAGGAGAGAGAGAGTATCAAATTGTCACCTCACAATGGAGATTTTCCTCCTATAACCGCTACTAAAGGTACGTCATGGATTTATAATAATAATTAAGGAAATGATTATCAATGAAAGCTTCCATCAGAGTGTTAAATTTGTTGTGATAGATACATTTGAGTGTAATATGTAGAAATGTAGAGTACCATTCTGAAGAAGGAATTGAGAGTGATATTTTTGATTTTAAATTATTTTTGAAGAGGAAGCTATTAACCTAAATTTCAATCACTGTTGTTTAAATCCAAATTGACTGATGTTTATAGTATATTATTATGAGTTCTATCAGTATTTTTGTTATAGATTTTATTTGTCTTTTTGATTCTAATGAAAAGCTTTCTTGATTATTTAGGAAACACCTATCATGTAATTTATTCTTTTAAAATTACACCATATATATGTAATTTACGTAAGAGAACTGACTAAACTAACAACAATACTCGAAATACCTTGTTATGAAAAGTAATTCAATCAACTTGTGAATTATGTAGGCCTATTATGGAATAACTATGTACTCATCGCTTTGTGTATAGGGCATAACCCTGATTACAAATAAATTCTATTCTATTAAATCAAGAGATTGAAGTAGGTAATGTCTATTTATGTTTTAAGGTAATAAGTATTGATTTGAGTTTTATATAACCTAAAATAGGTTGATTTTATTATATAACTGAAGTTAAGTTAATTTGTATTATCCTAGTTTATTTTTTTATTCTAACAGCGGTGTAAGTACGGGAACATCAAGTATGGGATCAACGTACGAATCCATCAATTCACGGGTTCATGAATGTGTGTCTTTAAGCCGCTGAGACGCCTCTGAATCGATGGCCGTCCTAGAAGCTTGGGGTATGCTGTCTCCTGTCCATCTGGACGTGTAGAGCTCGATCACCGAGCCTAGATTCAAATTGAAGAAACGGCTATGAGGTAACAACTTTTTTCCAAATTAAACGAACGTTCCAGGAACTCCGGATGTGACAAAATGGGTTTTAGTGACAACAGACTTTCAATCAATTAAAACGTGCGGAATTAGACTTTTTGTTAAATCGTAATTTTGAGATATTATTGGGGATAGATAGATTATTAATTTTATTAATGTGGTTTGAGTAATAGATTTTCGGTTGTATCTTTACATTGAAATGTGAGGCCATATTTTCTCTGTAAGGATCCAGCTGGGAATTTCAGTTTTCTTTAAATTCATATTTTAATCTACTAAGCTACTAAAATTGAATTAGCATACGAAATGTTTAAAGGTCCCTTATTGATAAATTAATGTTTTAAAATAATTTTCATCTTAAAGTTGTAAAGGATCAAATGAAGTTTGAAGGACCCTAACCTGTTCTAAATTTGTTTTGATAACACATATTTTTTGAATAGTTTTTCCAAGGTAGTATTCCATGATGTGATACTTGAGGAATGTTTGTCTTTGCAGCTTTCATGATATAAAGATACAGAATAGTTATTATTGGGGATCATTAATATTTGATAATGTTTTGATAGTGTTTTAAAGTTTCCAAGTGTGTTCTAAATTTAATGTTCTAAGAATTTTATGTGGATCTTTTCTTAAAATATTAATTGTCATTTATGATTAACTTCTGAGACATATCTAGGATAATTTTCCATTATTGCTCTTTTGAAATTAGAGTCCTTTAAGCTTCTTATGATTCAATCTAAAACGTTTTCAATGTAGAGCATACGGAGTAGGTTATTACCGAATTATCTATTTCAGAGATAACTTTTTAAATTTAGTAATTTTATTTTCGGTTTTCATAATGTAACTTCCTTTTTGTTTTATTAATTGTTGAATTTAACTGTAAGAGGTGACAATATAGTTGATACCTTCTCTCTATTTCGTTGTCTCTCTTGTCATTTCTGGTTTCCCGTTCTCTAGCACTAGGTATGTTTATCAAGCATCCCTTTTATTAAGTTATATTGTGTGTGCTTCTAAATTCTAAATTCAAAATTAACTTTCTAAATTCTTAGCACGGCACATCCCGAGAACCACAATAAGGGTTATCGTCGTCGTCTTCCTACAAGGATTAGGCAAATTGCCTGTTCCGACTTCAAACTCACCATCACATCCATATTTACGGGGTCTGCCCACACTTCTCCTTCCAACCGGGTTATACAACATGACTGCCCTGGGAATCCTGTCGCTCTCCATCCTTTTCTCATCGCTCTCCATACTATTCCTCTTCCATTTTATGCAAATATTATTCATTATCAGTTGTATTATGTATCTTTTCTCAATTGATAACTTTCTTCAAAGATCTTTCGTTCTTCTGCTGGCTTTTTCTTCTCTTTTGCAGTTTTTAATGGATCCATTTTCGCTCTATCTCCACCTTGAACACGATCTTCCACTACTGGATTCCATCTCTCTCTATCTCAAATTGGACTCGATTTTCCACCACTGGATTTCATCTCTATCTGTCACCACTTGGACTCGATCTTTCCACTACTGGATTCCTACTCACACAATCTTCACTTCGACTCGATCTTCCACTACTGGATACCTTCTCGCTCTACCTCCACTCGGACTCGATTCTTCCACTACTGGATACCTACTCGCTCTATCTCAACTTGGACTAGATCTCCTACTACCAGCTCTTCCTCAATCTTCATCGTATTCACCATTAGGTGAATTATTCATCACCGTAACTCCACAGATCACAACATCTACATCTTATTGATGTGTTTAGTGAATTTTTTGAACTAGTGTTTTTAAATAGTGAAGGGAGCTGAACTGTCAAGGCATACAGGATGCACTCGAATCAAGAGACTTTTTCATTTAGGTTAAGTTTTATCAGTTTCATCCCCATTTTCCTCGTCATGTGTCATTCTGAGGTCGGTTCACGATTGGTCTGCTGCTTCCATGATGCCTCTCACTGACACGTCAGCTCGCTCGCCCTCAAGTCTCTTCTTCTTCATGTGCCGTCTCCATGGCGGAGGTTGGCTATCATGATGGCAATTTTCACCCTGCTTACAGCTGACTTGAAAAGTTCATTTGAGGTGCACTTGAACCAATCAAGTAGGTATGATTATTTCAATAATAGTAATAATGACACAGGTATGTTTCTAGCAAATAAGCTCCACTCTTACAAAAAACTTTTCAAGGCTGCTCACCTTAACGTACAATCCCTCAGTTGCCACATTGATGAACTCAGAGCAATCTTCCGTTTTCAGGACTTCAATATAATCGGAATTTCCGAATCATTTTTGAAGCCTAGTATTTCATCAAATTTTGTTGCATTGCCTGGATATAATCTTTTCCGGAATGATAGATTAAATAAAGCTTGTGGGGGTGTAGCAATTTATGTGAAAGATGGTATCAAAACAAAAGTTTTAATCACATCTAAACAAGAGTATTGTTCCAGACCAGAGTTTATGCTACTTGAATTATCCTTATCTAGTACTGATAAATTACTCGTTGGTATCTGTTATCGCCCACCAAAAATAGGTCATTTTACAGATTTCGAAAGTGCCTTGCTTTCTCTTATGCCTTGTTATAGCCGTATACTAGTTATGGGGGATATGAACACCGACTTGAACATGACAAATCGTAACTTTGACTACTTTCAACTGACTACTATTTTCCAATGCCTAAACATGACTATTTTACCTCTCGATCCAACTCATCATACTAATGTATCTGACACACTCATTGACCTTCTCATTGTTAGTGATCCTAACGAGGTTGTTCAAGCAGGCCAAATCCCAGTCCCAGCTATTTCTGGACATGATTTGATCTACTGTGTACTTTCTCATAAGATACCTAAGCCAGAACAGAAAATTATCACTTATAGAGACTTCAAAAACTTTGATGAAGCCGCCTTCCTGACTGATGTGGCTCAGACTCCATGGCATCAAATTGAAGCGTTACCCTCAGTTGATGACATGGTCAAGACTTTCAAGAATTGGACTTTGACTTTGTATGACAAACATGCACCTTATGTGACAAGGAGGATTAATAGAAAACGACGAGTACCGTGGATGACTGAAGACATACTCAAGACGATGGGACGTAGAGACAAAGCACATAGAAAATTTAAAAAGACATTTGACTTGGACAGTTTGATAGAGTATAGGAGCCTTAGAAATAGAGTTAAACAGGAATTACCGAACTCAAAGATTAGGTACTTGAATTCGTTTATGACAAACAATAGACAAGACTCTAAATCACTTTGGCAGGGGATGAAAGAATTTGGGCTTGGCAAACAGAAATCGAATCCACAAATTGACTTACCATTGAATAATATAAATGACCATTTCTTTTCACACTCTAACCAACGTGACGAAGTTGTCATTGCTAATCATATAGATGATCTTGAAGAGCAGTTTACAAACTTAGATTTACCAATCACTGATCAATTTCATTACCATCCAATCTCAGAAGAAGACACTTTCAGAGCAATTCAACATATTCATAGTAATGCTACGAGTGTAGACAAAATTCCTATTAAATTCATCAAGAAGATGTTATTTGCTGTTTTACCAACCATTACATACATTTTCAACAAGTCACTTGAAGAAGGCATTCTCCCTGAAAACTGGAAGTTTGCTCTGGTTTGCCCTCTAAATAAAGTTCCATCACCCAATAAAGTTGAGGATTTTAGACCAATCAGTATTTTACCTGCATTGTCCAAAGTGCTAGAAAGACTCATTCATGCTCAAGTTGTAAAATTCCTAGACAACAATAGTAAGCTTCATAACTTTCAATCAGGCTTTAGAAAATTCCATTCAACTGAGACTGCTCTGCTTCGTGTCACTGATGATATAAGGTTAGCTATGGACCAAAGGAAATGCACCATCCTCACCCTATTTGATTTTTCTAAAGCATTCGATACTGTTGATCATACAGTCCTTCTGAATAAGTTGGTTATTCTTGGTTTCAGTCACAACTCGTTAGTTTGGTTTAAATCCTATCTACTAGGTAGGAAACAATGTGTATCTGTCGGTGACAAAAAGTAAACTTGGAAAAACGTTATGTATGGAGTACCACAAGGTTCAATTTTAGGCCCTCTCCTCTTCACTTTGTATGCTAATGACCTTTCTTCCATTATCAAATTCTCCAGTTTCCATACTCATGCAGACGACCTTCAAATCTATTTAAGCTGTCCCATAACAAAAATTAATGAAACAGTTGGAATAATGAATCAGGATATCAATTCGATAGTGGAATGGACAAAGAAAAATGGCCTTAAGCTTAATCCCATCAAAACACAACCCATTATAATTGGATATTCTCGTCTTATAAACAATATTGACCTTGAATCGATTCACAAAATTAGTGTAGACGGTAATGACATTCCTTACTATAGCTCAGTTAAAAATTTAGGCATTATTATGAATAATACTCTTGACTGGTCAGAACAAGTGAACAAAACTTGTAAAAAGGTATTCCCAGCCATGCATGCATTGAAGAAAATGAACGATATCCTCCCTAGAAACATTAAATTATTATTGGTTCAATCTCTCATCTTCCCACATTTAATGTATTGTAATTCTGTTCTTAACGATATGCAAGTCACTGTGAATGATAAACTACAGCGTTGCCAAAATTATTGTCTACGTTTCGTCTACTCTCTCCAACGCCATGATCATATCACCCCAGCCCACATTGCTAGTTCAACATTGAAGCTTCCCGATCAGAGGCTTTTTCGAATAGTCAAGCTTGTTAGAGATATCTTGAAATATGGTAATCCGAACTATTTTAAAGATGATTTCAAATTTGTCTCTGAAGGTAGGAGGATAGATGCTCCACATACTAGAACCGGAGAAAGTACTTTAAGGATACCCAATCATCGAACTACTATTTTCACAAAATCCTTCTTAGTCAGTGCCTGTTGTGCATGGAATACACTTCCTGTTTCTATCAGGTCTATCGAGAGCCAAGCGAGCTTCAACCTGACTTTAAAAAAACATATTTTGGAACAAATGACTGAAACTGTCCGGCCCTAGAACGATCACATGACAACCATCCCTCACCCATTCCACCAATATAAACCTTTAAACCATGTTATAGAACGAATTGTATATTGTAACATATTGAAATTTGGATAGATATAAAAATCCCTAGCTGAATATTAATAGGTCTGAGTAAAGTAACTGGCTAATATCGCCAAAGAGATAACATAAAGATTAGATAACATCAGCTTGTTCTGGCTAAACTGTACAACAGCCTAAAAGGAATTGAAATATTTTTTTGCTAATATATAATATTATATAAAATATTGAAGATTGAGGTTAGGCATAAACATTTAGTGATCGGCGACCTAACGATCGACCGAGCCATGCAACGTAGAATCTGACCAAGCACCTTGGCAGAAATCTATTGCGGCAAAACGGTATGCAATTCGGAGGAACAAAAAGTCACGTGGCTAACTATTATGATGCATGAAACAAATAGTAATATATAGAAAAGTAACTAGCATGTAGAGGGCATATTTAAAAAACCTAATAAAAATAATTAAATGTATCCAGGAAATAGGAGGTTACCAAGCGCATGAATACTTAAACAATTTGCATGCACCAATCACATAATGGCAGTTGATAGGCGGCAATAGTATGCCGATTCAAAAATATTTATATATATTTCTACAAATGATTGGGATTCATATAAAATTGTTGTATAGTCTATGTTATGGATATGGCCCGAAGGCAAAGAAATTATTAAACATACCACATAAGTAATAATTTAATATTTTAGTACGGTCTATTTGAACCTTTAATGGCGGAGGACTAGGATATTCAAATTTTATGTAAATTTGGAAGTCGGAAATGAGAATTGTAAAATTGAGAAAGGAGAACCAACACTCGCCTGCCAAATGCCACCATGAGAGGTCCCTAAATATTATAGAGCGTAATACCTTGCTATAACTTGTAAAAAGCTAAAGTTAGATTGAATTATTAAATTTGTTATAAGACTTTGTGATGCTCTTATAAAGCAGAAGTCATTTTCATTTTTAAATAATTTTGTAACCCCTTGGAAGAGAAGACTCCGGCTACCATAGTCCAGGACCACCAGGAGTTGGATCGACATCAGCGGCTCATAAGAAGATTTCGACACGTGAGTGAGAAATATTGAATTAGTGACAGGCGCCCTCAGTGCTTCGAAATTACATAATAATCAAAGCTAGCTTGTCGAAAGGGTTTTCTTATAAATTAAGAATTTAGTAAAAAAAATACTTGCGCAAGTAAATATAGTTAAAGGTATTTTATTAGAGGAGTAATGAGTCAGTACATTTCAGAAATTCTGATAAATCAAAGAAGTATAAAATCTAGGCTGTTAATACATATTCATATGATCTTTAATTTTTGCAATATAATTTGCGATAGTTTGTTGTAGCTCTGATTAACTAGATGAATTGCTCTACTTATTCCATCAGGTGCCGAATCTTGCACCCTGAGATAAAATATATATTCATTACAAAGAAATCTATTAGATACTAGAGAATTTAATGTATATATTTGGATTATTGGTGCCAATTTATCAAGTTGATTTTAAGGAACCTATTTTTAATAGAATTGTCCAAGTCGACAAGTATTAGCAAGCTTATATCGCAGCTACATACAAAAGGATGCATATGATTGAAAGATAAAAGCACATGGTAACGTTTTGTGCTATAAATTTGGGGAATCAATAGCTTTAAATAAGAGAAATTATATGTTTTAAAGAAAATTTTATATCATTGTTATGGTAAAAAAATATTTTATAGAGAGATATCATATTTTATAAGCCTAACTGCTATCACTTTCTAGTCAAGAATATATATGTATAAGCCAGTTGGAAAATAAGTCACAGTCTGTAAACTAGTCAGGAATCAATATCCAATATTGGAGCGCTAGAGCATTATAGAAAACTTAAGTATAAATACCTTATTTTTGGATATCCAAACACTTTGCACATAACTGTCTCACTGTAAGTCCCGGTTTGTGTCTCTTTTTAAGCATTTTTGCATATTATTCATCACTCTTTTAATTAGCATTTATCATATTTGACATAATGAATCACACTCCCGCAAACTCTGAAGTTTCATATATGTACGGCGGTTGCACAGATCCCACTTTGTCGACTCCCAGCACATCAAACCCCACCATGGTAGATGCCAATATGCCACGAGAAAGGGAACCAGGAAGTGTCGGGTCGATAGACTTCGATCCACAAGGTCTGCAACCTCTACCATCCACCCGAATCGATGCCGCCGACATACCATTGAATCAACGGATAGCAGAGATCAACTTCGAAGGGGGCGAGGAGCAGCCTGCAGAACCCGCATCTCCAGAGGCCGAGTCACATCTGAGCAAACAAAGTATATTTTCAGTCACAGAGCTAGATCCATTTAAAAGGGTAATAATGGAACAAACTGGCAGTATGTTCAATATTATGTTACAAAACACAATGGATAACATGATGCAGGAAATTAAAAAAGAGAATGTGGCAATAAAAGAGGCAAACAAGCAAACAGTGGAACAGGGCATGAAGGAGACAGCAGACGCCATACAATCAGTAGAACGGCGGTTAGATACTATTGAGAGTAAAGTGGAGAATCATAGAGAAGAATTAAAAGCAATGATAAATCTACAGAGGGAAAGTCAGGATAAAGTTACGGCAGGATTATCAGAAAGGTTGGATACGGTTACCTGTGAACTAAACGAAAGGATAGATAACTTAACCACACAAATCACTACACCTATTCAGGATTTAACAACTAACATTAAGGCCGATTGCCATCAAGAAATCAACAAACAAATTACTGTTGCCAATCAAAATTAACAACTACAGTTGATAAAAATATTAACAGTATTAAAGATATACAAAATAAATCAAATCAAATCAAATCAAATTGGCTTTTATTTTGCATATAACAAAAATACAAGAAAAAACTTATAACTCAATAACATAACATAATTTTACAAACAGTGTATACTTTAGGCAGAACAAATTCTAAAAATATTATGCATCACAACCACTTAGGCCAGGGCCTGTGTGTGGTACATGGAGTCTGTTGAAATAGCCAATACTATTTAAATATAGGCTTAATAGCCTATATTGTTACTTAAAATAAGCATTTTATACTTATGGAGAGAATATACTTTATACTAGAGAATATACTGAAGAATATACTTTAAGAGAGAATATACTTTAGAGAATATACTATAAGAGAGAAAACTATACTTTAAGAGAGAAGAATATTACAAAAGTATTAGAAACTAGAACAATATAAAACTACTGTACAACACATATCAGTGGAACAAAGAAACCATATATTGTTGCACTACAATAAACAACACAGCATATACTAGGGTAAGCGTAAAATCTATTTATATAAATTATAAAAACTGATCACGACTGACTGATTGACTCTCGCATTCATCAGCAAAAACCATAAAATTACTGTAATACTGTATTACTATAACATCGTTTGCAATACAGCTTCCTTACAGATCGCAGATGCTCGCTATTCATTTTTATTTATTTTTTCATTGTTATTAACAAATTTAATATTTTGTTTTATTTTTTATTATTATTATTTTTATTATTATCATTACTATATGAGAAATTTTTCTTTTTTATAAAACGGAGCTGTGGGGCATCAGTTAATTAGTTATTGATAAATAGAATGAATTAGTTCTTCAATACCCTCCCTGCCAATCTCCTTCAACCAACCAGTAATAAGTTTTTTATAAATAAAAAGGGAATAATCCTCTACCCTTCTTAAGAAAGCCGGAATGTTTCGGAAAATGATGTGCGAAATGTAATGAGTGTTTGTAGTGGAGTGAGCCCCCACAAGTCTAGGTACTTCTATGCCCAAAGACTCCGCCGACCGAGTACTATAGTTGTGAGCAACTCTCGTGAACATATCTGCTCTATATTTATGAATATACAACAGTAGGCTCTTGACATACAACTGGCGAATATCGAGAACGTTGAACTCGTCATATATTAGTGCAGTTGGGGTACGGACGGGTTTTTTTAAAGCAATTTTTATAATTAGTTTTTGAGTTATCAATAACGGAGATAGAATTGTTTTATAAGCACCCCCATAAGCTAAAATCCCAGCAACTATTAACGATTGGACATATGCAAAGTATACATTCCTAAGTTCATCTTTAGATAAAAACTGACGTAAGTTGAGAAAAATGTAAATGGATTTACGTATTTTATTTTTCAGATAGGCAATGTGAACTGACCAGTTAAGTTTTTCATCAATCATAATTCCCAATACTTGTAAGAACTCACTCTCTCAATACAATCGCACTGACACTGATTGTTATCTGGATTCCCACAAGAATGTAACATTAACGTGTCAACAGAAGGCTAATGATTTTTCCGTAAAGAAATTTCCATGAATTTTGATTTTTTATATTAAGCGTCAAAATATTATCATCAAACCACGCCTTCAAAAGGTGGAGATCACGAGAAGCCTTTTGATACATTTCTTCCTTATTCACCCCGGTTACATGCAGAGCTGTATCATCAGCAAATAGGAACAGGTTACCGTCAAGTGGCAGTTTAGCTAAGTTGTTTATATAAATCAGGAATAAGAGAGGCCCCAAGGTGCTGCCCTGAACCACACCGTATTCAATGTTGTTAATTTTACTCTCAACACCCAACAGTTGGACGACCTGTTTTCTATCCGATAGATAACTCCTGAACCAATTGTAAGAGTTGTGACGAATACCTAACATTTCAAGTTTTTTTAATAGCTTCGATCTATCGACTGTATCGAAGGCTTTGGCCAGGTCCAGAAATATTATTAAATTATTAAGGTTTTTATTTATTGATTGGTCTACTTCTTGAGTTAATTTATACAGTGCATCAGATATGTTTTTGTCCTTCCTGAATCCAAATTGTCCATCTGCAAGAATGTTGTTAGCCTCAATGTAATTACTCAACTGAAATTTTATAATTCTTTCTAAAACTTTAGAGAAAATGCTTAAATAAAATAGGTCTGTAGTTACTTTCATGGGATCTATCACCATTTTTAAAAAGTGGAAAAACTCTGGCTATTTTAAAACTATCTGGATAAATACCCTGAGTAATGCTCAAATTATAAATGTGTTTAAGGGGTTTAATAAAGATTTTAATATGTTGTTTGAAAAATTGAGCAGATATATTGTCGAAGCCGGGAGCGGACATGCCTCTTATTTCGGAAGCAAATCTACAAATATCATCATCATTTACCGGATGCAAGATGAAGTTCGTGTCGAGTCTATAGAGATCATCATCAATAGCTGGAACACTATTGGAATGAACGGCCTTTGCCAAATTCTCCCCTACGTGCGAAAAATAGTCGTTGAATTCATCTGCAACTACTCTCGCTTTATGAAGTGGAGAATCAAAAATATATTTTTTTTGAAATGATCTAATGGAAATCCTTCTTTTTTATTATTTCTTCCTGAAATTTCATTTATTACGCGCCAGAACTTTTTTGGGTCATTACCACTATCGTTTACTTGATCTCTATAATACTGGGCTTTGGTTTTTTTAAGTAAGTCATTTAATCTATTTCTATAGTTTTTAAAGTAATTAATTAATTCTAAATTAAGGGTTGTCTCTTAGTAAGCCTATGTAAATTATCTCTCTCTCTAATTGACCTAACTAATCCATCCGTTATCCAGGGCTTTATTTTTCTAAAACGTGAGTTCACTTGTGTGACCGGCTTTTTTGACCTTTCAATGTTAAATTTTATAATAGAAAAAAAATATCTGCTGAAGTATTAACATCTTGCTCGGCAATCACAGAGTCCCATGTTTCCTCTCTGAGAAAAGATTCTAAACTTTCACTATGAATGTAAAATTTAGGTGATTCAGTTGTGGTTGTATCCATAGAATTTGAATTTATTTGCAAGGCTACTATGTAATGGTCTGTTATAGAAACTTTTGCAATTGCTGACTGAACTGAAGACACATCAATATTTTTTATAAATACATGATCAATCAGTGTACTGCTATTATTCTGTTCTCTTGTTGGTTTATCAATACAATTGATAAACCCATTTTCGTACAAGCATCTAAATAACTGTCTGTTTGTAAGTCGTTATTTAATATATTAATATTAATGTCTCCTGCGATTATATTGGTTTTGCCCTTATTGGTTTCAATACAAATTTCTAAGATGATCAGTGAATTCCTGTACATTAGAATCATGGGTTCGATAAATTGCTAATAAACAGTATTTCTTTTTATCATAGTGAAAGTCAATTTCTACAGCATTGACCCCACCGATATTCAAACTTCTCCCAACTGATGATAACGATTTCTTGATAAAAACAAGCACTCCGTCGTTTCTGTTACGCTTATCTGCTGTCTGATAAGTTTCATAACCGTCAAGTTGCTTGATATCATCTATATTGAGCCAAGTCTCAGTCAACACAATAATGTCTATTTCAAAATCTAATGAGTTGAGTCCCACCAATAAATTGTCAATGTTTTCATTGTAGCTTCTTATATTTAAATGAATTATTTTCAAGCTTCTCTCTTTATTAAAAAATAATTGAATGAATTAAATGTATCATACTCTCTACAAAATTGTATTATAATTGTCTAATTCTATTTCATGTCTGTCCATAGACAGTAAAAAAAAAATCTAAACAAATAATAAAAAATCTCCGGGACCATCCGCCCGCTCAACCGCCACAAAAAAACAAATTTCATGTAACATAATGTACGGAAAAAATTTGAACATGATAATATACATTGGAGGCAGAAAGATGGTTTTTTTGGTATTTGTGTAAATAAGAACCATAATTATTAGACCAACACTAGGGTGTATCATAACTGATAATAAAGCAATATAGTCTAATTATGTTATCATAGATAATATTTCAAAGTAGACTATTTGAATATCATATTATTTTGATAATTCTCGAAAAATTATTCGAATAAATCAATATTATTAGCAATTACAAGCAGCATTATAAGGATTAAATCAACATCCGTTAATATCAATATAATTGACATCAATCAATATTAATTGTAACTACAAATAATCATAATACTTTAGCCAATCATTCGAATTGAATATCGCATCATTATTTTCCAACAATGTAATTATTCAATTTAATTATTAATTCGAATTGAATACATTACTTTCTGATAACAAAATTATTCGAATTGAATCCTATTACTTTTTAATAATGCAATTATTCGAAACAAATATTTAACCTCACTATAACTACCCAAGTTACAGGAAATTAGTTAAGTTTTTCTTTTTCAGCTGCATAGAAATAAAACAAGATAAAAACTAAAACAAAACAGATAAATTAACAAAACAGCACAAGCACAATACATAATTCACTCCAGAAAGACACTATTATCCTACTCCTCACTCAAAGTAAGATAAAAAATAATAGAAAAATAAAAATTGAACCTACCTACCATTGTTTTCAACGCGGATAACGCAGATAAATTAAATTAAAGTAATGACTGGTTAAGAATGTTGAGTAATCTGATAATTATATTTTTGTTTTTTTGCTGGAATAATGGAAATAAAACAAGCAAATAGATTGATTAATTATTACTCTAACGATAATCCTATAAAATGTATAGAATTAATATTGAATTCATTCAATAAATACCGCAAAAAATAATCAACAGAAATTAAAACCATCTAATGACCCAAGGAAATGAATTAGAAAAATTGTACCTGGCTTATCCATGACTTATTTTACAAAAATTTTTTTCCACATTACCGGCCACTTTTTCAACAGTTTCACGTGAACTGTTAGCTACTGCCTCATGAATGTCATCTGGAACCCATACTCTGATAGGACTGTCGTTGGTATGCACCTTCACCCACACTCTTCCGTTCCTTAGCCACGCACTATCGATTTTTTTATCTTTCACCATCTTTTTCCGTACGATAGAATGTACTTGTTCTGAGGTGTTAAGTGTTCGTTGATGAAAACATTTCCATCCGGTAGGGCAGCGTCCACCTTCTTCGCCGTTAATCGGTGCTTTCTTCCAGCAGACAACCACGAATCCCGTGTAGATCTCGATAAGAAACAAGCTATTATGGAGGGGTGTTTAGCGTTCTTTGTCACAGGAATTCGATGTGCTATAGATATATCTGTCCCGGAGTATGTCACTTGTAATGCTTTAGCACACACTCCATAATCCTGTATACATCTTCGTTGTTTGTTACGGGGATGCCAGCAACTTCAATGTTGTTAATCCGGGAGTATTGTTGTAAGTCTCTGAGGTCTTGTTTTGTATAGTATAGTTCTCTTGAAAGCTTATCATTCAACTGCTTCAAACCCTCGCACTCACCCCTTAGATTCTCAGTTTCCAATTTGACTAGATTCACTGAACTCTGCAATTCGTTTAAAATAGTAGTGTTCTTAATGACGGCACTTTCCAGGCTTGTTATCTTATTGAAATTAGCGTCGAGTTTAGAGTTCATTTGAGTAGAAAGCGAGTTAATGGCCTGGAGAACTGAATCCTGGTCAGCGGAAGATACAGTCACAGTTGTATTATTGCAATCGTCACAATGCCACGTATCTTTTTTTGCGCCAAGTCCTGCTAACTTTCCTTTTGTTCGGATACGCATACATTCAACATGAAAAATGCTATCACACTTGGTACACTTGATGACATCAGCAGCGTTAGGAGTGGCAGCCGAGTTACATTTGAGGCACGACATTATATTATAACTTTGAATATAATTCCGTAAAATAGCAAATTCAATAAACAGTTCAAGTCAACTTGTACTACGAGAAACAGAATATAACAGGCAGCCGAGCGGGCCCACCGTTCACTATCGGAGCGTACTGATAATCACAACCTTTCGCATCGGCATCTAAAACCAGACTGAACAGATTAATATGTCCACAAAAATGAACCAACTGCAAGGTAGTATCAATCAGAACACAGAAACCTGTAAGGCTTTAAATGGAACTCTACTAATTCAAAAATCCACTCTGACTCAATTAGATCAAGAAATAAATGCTAATAAAATTACAAATAATAGTCAATGGCAGGTAGCACAGGAGAAAATAACAGTATTAAAAATTATATCCAACAATGACCTCATGAATTCAAGCAGAATAACATCAATTCACATAGTATATTGCAAGGACTGGGTAAATTTGATAATACTGATCGCCATTTGCAACCTCAACCATTCATTGATCAGATAAAATTAGTACAAACTCTTGCACCTACCTCTTGGAGTATGTGGCGTCTTCATTTGACTAGTTTATAATTGGCGAACCCCTGATGTTCTTTCGGAGTAGAGCCATGAATTTACATCATTGGATGAGTTTGTAGCCGTCTTCCTGGAACAGTATTAGAGCAGAAGTAAACAATTGGACGTGCTAGCGGACATCATATCATGCGATTTCAACCCTAACTTAGACGGTGCATATACCACTTTCGTCACTGCCCTACAGTTCAAAAATTCTCCATTGAGTGAGCCCATTAACGAATCGGCATTAGCAAGTATTATCTGAAGAAACTACCGTATCAAGTTAGAATGGTACTCGCCACACAACCCATTACTGATTGCAAACTGCTAATAAATCATTATATGGCATACAGTCTGTGATGGCAATGTCAAACCACCGTTCCAGACCAAGATACACACGGAATCAACATAACTCAAAAAGTAATCAGTATACCAGCCAAATTATGAAACGGTATCATATGATCGCTCCCGATCTGCCCCTCAATTTGAATGCCACTATGAGCACAAACAAATAGTAACTGGAATAATAAAAATTTTCTAAATCACACAACTAATCATTACGCCCATCAGAGCAACCGCAGGAATTATTATGATGGCCGTGATCGATTAAACTCAAATAATGGTTACACTCAGAATAATTACAACAGAAATTACAAACCGCCACCTCATCAAATAAATACAAACCGCACCATAGTGCATGCAACAGGATTAAATCAACAAAAAACACAAGATAACCCACCACCAAACACAGAGAAGACTACAGCTAAAAATTACGAATATATGATACCCCATATAACGCCTGCAAGCTCCAATGAAACAAACAAAGAAAAGCAAGATATTTCACATCACACACCACCTTTAGAAATGATTTACTGAAATATTATTGGAAGAACAAAAGCCAATACCAGATAAACCACCACCAAAAACCAGCCGCAAGCATCAATCCCTACTAAGCATCCTGTTCCCTACCAAAGATCCCTCACCGCCGGAGAACACCAACAGCCACCAGGATCATGCTATAATCAAGGAGTTGGTGGATACAGAACAAATTGAAAATGTATTAGATCCGCATCCGCATCAATCGACCCCAACGAGGCAGACCAAGGACCCCAAGATGGAAGACCGGAAGGACAACATGCAGGACCGGAGGAGCGCCCACCGCAAGGCCCGGAGACGGAGGCGCCCGAGGACACCCGGCCAACATCAGGACAGAGAGGACGGCATTCGGGAGAAGAAGAAGATGCATCATAAGGCCCGGAGGCGGGAAGTCAGGCGAAAGAAACGGAGGAACCGCGCGCGCGCGCATACCGGCCGCATGCACGTTTCAAACGCCCGAAGAAGACACCGGACCAACACCAGGATGGAGGACAGGAGCGGACCGACGGCATGCATCCCCGGCACATACGCTTCAAAGAGATGTTCAGCGATGTGACCGGAAGAATGGGCTAAAGGAATGTGATAAAAACGGATCAAATAAATGGGATATAACCGAAACATGTATGGATGATAATAATAAAGTGGACTACGAATTGAGTTTGATAAAGGTTAAACGGTGGCTAATGAGATTGGAAGAATTAGAAATATATAAAATAAATGAAAGTACCTGGATATTATATGATTAGAGATTATACTATTGAAAAGATGATTAATGTTCTGATATGGTGTGTAATGTTTGTTATAATGGCTGTGATAATATTGAAAAGTGATGCTATTGATGTTATAATTAAGACCATGTTAGTGTTGAAGGAATTTGTTGACTGGTGGAAATCTTGTATGGTGAAATTGTTTGTTATTAAGGCCGTGATGTTTGCTAAAAATTGTGATGTTAATGAAATAATAAGAGGATAATATTATTGAAGAAGTTTATGCCTATGAAAAATCTTGCTTTACGAAACTGTTTCCTGATATGATTAAGGTTGTTTATAAAGAAACTATGTGGATAGTATTGAAAGAGAATAAATGGAAGGCTTTGGATCAATTAAAGAAATTATTATTAAGGAACAAGGAGTTATTTGAAGAAAGAATACACAAGATACAAGGGCTTTAAATTTA